>NC_061112.1:118592787-118624325 GCF_002878395.1 Capsicum annuum | reverse complement strand
GCCGATTAATCGACCAACCACTTCGTAGCCATGGCGTATCTAAAATCTAATCCGACCCCCACACTTTGATAAAAAAAATTATTTTTATGTACATATGCACACATAATTTCTAGTTTATTTTACTTTGTTACTAACCTGTTTGTACAGATTTTTCGAGATTGTATGTCGGAAAACGACATTCAAAAGAAGAATCTTTTATTTGTATTATTTTCTTGTAATTGTACATATCAAATATAATGAAAACCTTACCGTTTGGGGTGTTGGGCGGGCGTATTCTTTATCTACATAATACGCGTTTAGGCAAAACTTAGGCCTTTAATATTTAGATAAAAGAATTAAGTTAATCAAGTAATTTACATATTATGTAGTCTTTCTTCTCAAATAAATCTTTACTTTTCTCGTAATTTTAATCAAATAAAAATATTACTTGTAAATACTTTTCCTTTTCATGGCACATCAAAATACATTTCTTTTCATATGTTACAAACTACTTTCTTTTTCACATGTAATTTATACATTTTTATACGTATCTTTTACATGTTTCTTTTCGTACATCATAAAATACTTTTCTTTTTCACATGTAATTTATATATTTTATACATATTTTTTATAACAATAGATTTTATTATATTGTTAATATACATATACTTTTACATGATTTTAAATATTTATGTTTTTTTTCAAAAGAATTATTTTATACATAATACACATACACTTTTACATTATTTTAAATATTTATACCTCCTCCCTCATTGATAAATTTAGTCTAGCCGGGTACCACATTTGTGGATCCTGAAGGGTGCCTTACCCCTTCCCTTCTAGATAATTTGAACCCTTACCTAGAGTCTCAATAGGTTTTCGCAGACTAAAACATTAATCATATGTATCGACAAATAAATAGATTTTCTTAGTTTCCTTTAAAAATTAGGTGGCTACTCTGTACAAAATTTAATTCTTTTAGAGTCCAATAAGTCATGTTTTGGTTGACCTTGGCAAAAATAGGGCTTGACAGAATGGCGACTCTGCTGGGGAATTACAGCAGGTTCTAACCATGATAGACTCAATTTCTCAATTGATGGAGGTATTTTTACATTTTTGTATACATTAATTCTTTGATTCTTTATATGTTCATATTAAAAATTGTGTAGATTTTTTTTATGAATTCTTTATATTATTTGTGTAAATCAATTTTGATGCCCTATCAATTCTTTTATTCATTATTTGTTTAATACATTGTATCTATAGGAACTGTTACACATTATTCTTTTAATCATAATTCACAATTCCATTGAGTTTTTGGTCATACATAATTCACACACTGGACACGCGAGGGGTGTACTGCACTCCTCCGAACCTTGTTTGGATTTCTTAGTTTCAGAATTGGTGTATTTAGGCTAGTGTGCCTTTTCGCAATTATTCAGTCTTACTCTCAACTATTAAGGAAAATTTCTATTTTAGAAATAGGTCATGCTGTATACAAACTCAAAATTTATTTGAACTGCGTTTAGACCTAATTCTTGCCCTAACAAGATACGTAGGCAACCCTGTATTAGGGTTCGGTCTCTTCACTGTTTCAAAATAATTTCTTCGATATTGATACTGGGGCAATTTTTCTGAAACAATTCAAAGACGCTCTCCAAAAGTCTTCAAGAGTGCAAATAAATGATTCCTCAAATTCAAATCTCAATAACATTAGTGTTTAGGCGACCTACCTCCAAAATCTCACCCGATTTTGGTTCGAAAACACCTAGCTTATTCTTTCAGATGTCGTAAACCATTAAATTTACTGTGTATCGATCCCCACTATCAAAGCAAGGGTTCAATATTCTTTCATTCATAACAATCCTGCCAACTACGGTGAAATAATCCCATAACTTCTTCAATGTATGACCTTCTCAATATCATCGACATATTGAAGTAATTTTAAAACTCTCCTTATTCTCGATGTCCATTCTCTTGATCGTCTAATCGAACCAATTTTGCTGATACAAGCAATTCCTTCCTAATTGTCTTTCACATTATTTTTCAAAGATGACCACCACTTTTGTACATTCATAAATGTTACATAGAAATTTATAAATTTTCCTGAACTACGCAGACCTGATTCTTATTTTCACAAGATACGTAGGTAACCCTCATTTGGGTTCGGTCTCATTTTTTTAAAATAAAATAAAATAAAATTTTGACTTGGTTGGTACCAAAACAATTAGGAGTATACATGAGAAAGAACAAATTGGTATGATGGAGAGGACCGACTTCACGATAAACCATAGATTCTTTTGATACCTCTTAGTCAAACCTGAGTAACACTTAAAATTCTCTTGCATACATCTAAGACAAGAACAAAGTCAACTCCATCGTTTCAAGTACATTGTGTGGTAAGCTTTAGACTTGTTCATTGTATTGCATTGTTCATCCAGAACTTGGCCTGAATGTCTGTTGAGGCAAAATTTTGAGTTACACGTAGTTTGGGAAAGGATTGTAGGCCTTCCTTGACTAGATTGTAACTTCCACGGCCTACCAAATGACATCGATCCCTAGTATTTCCCCCTTTGAGCCTGAACTTTTTCTTTGGAATAACCAGATCTGAGCCTATACCTTTTGAGTGCTTACATGCACTATCCCTCTTTGGCCCACCTCCTTGAGCGCACTAAGTACGTGTAAGTTTTGAATGAAGATTTAAGATCAAAGTTTCGAAAGGCAAAGGACATATATCCCTAGAAGAATAAAAAGAAAAGATGACTTCAAAGAAAAAAGAAGAAAGAACCCCCACAAAAAAAAAAGATAACTCTGATAAAGCTGGGGAATCATCATCCCCCAAAGACCAAAAAAGGGGAAGGAAAATATATCAAAAAAGGGGAAACTCCAACACAAGATTCAAAAGAAGTCGAAACAAATACAAAACAAGGGGCAAAGAATCTCAATAAAGAAGACCGAGCATCAAACAGAAACAAATGTCAAAAGCACGGATACAGTGCAATGCTCATTGAGGAATTAGTCACTTTTATCCCAAATGTCATCCTACCCGACCCACCCTTAAAGCCTACATTACAAGTCAATAACAAGTCCTACAAGATCCTACTCTAAGTTTTATCACATTACTGGATACTTACATGAAAGTCAAGCCTATGATATCATAATTACATTCATTGAACTTCTTTCTGAGTGTGAGCGTATATCTCTATACATCTCCAAATTCAAGAGAAAATAATCCCAAATAGGTGTGAGAACGAGATATTTTTTCTGGATAGGGCACTTGAAACATGAGAACAAGCACAATTCAAAATCTTTGCTTGAAACAAGACGAACAAATCTTGTCGATACTTAGGTATATCTGAGGTACCACTCTAAGCTATAGAAGTTACCCTGAAGTCTATCTTGGTTAGCTGGAAAAGAGATTGAAGGATTCTTATACACACAACTAATTGTTGGTCCCAACTGTAGTCAAGACATAATTACATCTTTTCATTGTTCAACATTTCTTACAAAGAAAATACAAAATAATCTTTTGCATTTTCACCTTTCTGCATTCTTACAAAGAAAACACACATAATGTTCTGCATTTTTACCTTTCAGCACTTCTTGCAAATAAAACACAAAGCAATCTTACACATTTTTTATCTTTCAACACATTTTTACAATGAAAATACAAAAAAAAAATAATCTTTCCTTTCAAACCATGCCTTCGCATACATGCATCACACTTTACGTGTAAGACGCCTATCTCCGAATACCAACAATCGGCCTTTCTCTTCAAGATACAGGCTTCAAACATGGTCATTTTGCTTTTCAATTGGGTGTTCTCAGAGGCTTTTTACATTTTCATAGCCCCACCAGTTGAGTGGCTATTACTTTTCAAAGCCCTGCCAGTTGAGAAGCTTTTTACATTCTCATAGCCCCTCCAGTCGAGAGGCTATTACCTTTCAAAGCCTCGCCAGTCGAGAGGCTTTTACATTTTCATAGACCCTCCAGTCGAGAGGCTATTACCTTTCAAATCCCCGCCAGTCGAGAGGTTTTACATTTTCATAGCCCCGTCAGTCGAGTGGCTAATACTTTTCAAAACTCCTTCAGTCGAGAAGATTTTACATTTTCATAGCCTCGCCAGTCGAGAGGCTATTACCTTTCAAAGCCCTGCAAGTCGAGACGCTTTTATATTTTCATAGCCCCACCAGCCGAGTGGTTATTACCTTTTAAAGCCCCGTCAGTTGAGAGGCTTTAACATTTTCATAGCCCCGCCAGTCGAGTGGCTATTACTTTTCAAAGCCAAAGCCCCGCCAGTAGAGTGGCTATTACCTTTCAAAGCCCAGCCAGTCGAGAGGCTTTAACATTTTCATAGCCTCGCCAGTCGAGTGGCTATTACCTTTCAAAGCCCTGTCAGTTGAGATGCTTTTACATTTTCATAGCCCCGCTTGTCGAGAAGTTTTTACATTTTCATAGCCCCGCCAATCGAGTGGCTATTACCTTTCAAAGCCTCGCCAGTCGAGAGGCTTTAACATTTTCATAGCCCGCCAGTCGAGTGGCTATTACCTTTCAAAGCCCTGTCAGTCGAGAGTCTTGTACATTTTCATAGCCCTGCCAGTCGAGTGGCTATTACCTTTTAAAGCCCCGCCAGTCGAGAGGCTTTTACATTTTCATAGCCTCTCCAGTCGAGTGGCAATTACCTTTCAAAGCCCCGCCAGTCGAGAGACTTTTACATTTTCATAGCCTCGCCAGTCGAGGGGCTATTACCTTTCAAAGCTCCGCCAGTCGAGAGGCTTTTACATTTACATAGTCCCACCAGTCGAGTGGCTATTACCTTTCAAAGCCCCGCCGGTCGAGAGGCTTTTACATTTTCATAGCCCTGTCAATCGAGTGGCTATTACCTTTCAAAGCCCCGCCATTCGAGAGGTTTTTACATTTCCATAGCCCCACCAGTCGAGTGACTATCACCTTTCAATAGCCCCTCCAGTCGAGAGGCTTTAACATTTTCATAGCCCTATCAGTCGAGGGCTATTACCTTCCAGCTGTTCCACCAATCGAGAGGCTTTTACATTTTCATAGCCCCGTCAATCCAGTGGTTATTACCTTTCAAAGCCCCGCCAGTAGAAAGGCTTTTACATTTTCATAGCCCCGCCAGTCGAGTGGCTATTACCTTTCAAAGCCCCGCCCGTTGAGAGGCTTTTACATTTTCATAGCCCCGCCAGTCGAGTAACTATCACCTTTCAACAGCCCCGCTAGTCGAAAGGTTTTTACATTTTCATAGCCTCGCCAGTCGAATGGCTATTACCTTTCAAAGCCCCTCCAGTCGAGAGGTTTTTACATTTCCATAGCCCGCCCAGTCGAGTGGCTATCAACTTTCAACAGCTCCGCCATTCAAGAGGCTTTAATATTTTCATAGCCCCGCCAGTCAAGAGGCTATTACCTTCCAGCTGTTCCACCAATCGAGAGGCCATTACCTCATCGGTTGATGACCTTAGTCTTCATAAAAAATTGAGGACGACCATCACACAGTATTCGTAGACAATTGAAGACGACAATTAGCATCCGTCTCCATAGACAATTAGAGATGTCATCAAGTCTTCGTAGACAATCGAAGACATCATCATTCATCGCAGTCTCCATAAATAATCGGAGAAAACAATCAACATCCGTCTCCATGGACAATTGGAGACGTCATGCATCAAGTATTCGTAGACAATCAGAGACATCATTATTTATCACAGTGTCCGTAAACAATCGGAGACAACAATCAACACCAGCCTCCATAGAAAATTGGAGGTGTCATGCATCAAGTCTTCGTATACAATCGAAGACATCATCATTCAATATCAGTCTCCATAGATAATTGAAGATGTCATGCATTAAGTCTTCGTAGACAATCGAAGACATCTTCCATTCATCAACATCAGTCTTCGCAAACAATCGAAGACACCCGTTATTCATCCTCAAGTCCCCGTAGACAATCGGAGACATCATACATCTTTTCAACAAAGGGTACAATTCAGAACAACAACACTTTTTTTCAAATCCCACATCATACACTGGGGCAAATTTTGAGAATTGCCCCAAAATTTTCTATTTTCTCATTTCGAACTACATTGACCTGATTCTCGTAACACTCGAGATATGTATGAAGCTTTATGCAGAGTTCGGTCATTACAACCCCACAATCATTATTTCTCCCTAGAAGGTACACAATCTTGCATCCCCAACATCTAACAACTCGATACTGGGGCAATTTCAAAGGGAGCATCGGGAATATGTGAATACTTTTGTTCCCACATAGTCCTCCTCTAAATAATCATTTCATATGATCATTCGCCCCTAATAACAAGGCTAGAGACAATCTGCCTATTCTTTTGAACTACACCCGACATGATCCTCATTAACTTGAGGTATGTAGGGAACTCTAAATTAGAGTTCGGTCGAATTTTTCTATAACAAAAAAAAATTATTTTTGTCGAGCAAAATTGGCTACACGTCAACGTTTTTGTTTGAAGACTTCTACATCGTCCTCAAACGAAAAGGGTCAACTGTTGACACCCAATTTTTTATCTCCTTTCCTAAAATTAACGTCTTCAAGGTTCTTGATCATTAAAGGGCACAAAATATAATTTTTTTCATCTTTTTTATAATTGTTGACAAATTATTGATAATCATCCTTACTTTAGGATTTTTATCAATATGTTGTCGTGTTTTTACTTTTCATAATTTATTAATAATCCTCCTTATAATAGGATTTCTATCAATTCATTATTATTTTTAACATTTTACAATTATCTGCACACGTACACGACATGACATCATATTTTTATAATATTTTTTATATTAAATTATATTTTTTAATATTTTCAACATTCTTTACATTTTTCATAATTACAAATCAATACCTGCATTTTGTATATTTTTAAGGTCCGCAAATATTAAGTCGGATCAATTATTTTTACACAGTATAATAATTCAATGTCTTATCGCATTTGACAATGACCACACAATAATGTCTTGTCACATCCGACAATGACTACACAATGATGTCTTGTCACGTCTGACAATGACTACATATAATGTCTTGTCACATCCGACGATGACTACACATAATGTCTTGTCACATCTGACAATGACAACTCAATGACACTATCCTTTGGATAATAATTTTATCCATTGGTCAAAAAGATGAAAATCCTTTGGTCAATGTCCTAAGGACCAAAGGATGTGCTATTATATAAAGAGGGGACATCTCTTTATCCATTGGACAATAAGAGGTGCCCAATTTTATTATAAATAGGAGTGATGGGGAAGGCATTTCCACACACATTTTTATTCTTCCTCTCTCTCAAAAAATTCACATATATTTTTCACTTCTTTCTCCTCTCCCTCAAACATAAAATTTGTTCATCTTTTTTTTTTCTCAAAAACACATACATATACTCAAAATAAATACTTCGACCGATGAAATTATCTTTCCGTCAGATATTTGAGGCCATCCCGTGATAAAAGACGGATTTTATTTTGTCAAAGTCATTATTTTATATCAAAAGCCAACAAATGGCCGATGAAAATATCTTTCCGTCAGATTTTTGAGGCCACCCCATTACAAAAGACGAACTTTATTTTCTCAAATTTATCTATTTTATGTCAAAATAAATATTCTTGGCCAATGAAAAGATTACCGGCGATTTTTGAGGCCTCCACAAATAAAAGACGGATATTACGTATATAAATACATAATAAAAAATTAAATATTTAAGGCGATGACGAAATCTTAAAATTATCACGACAACACGAAGGGTTTTATGATGCACATCTTAACAAGACGATTTAGGATGGCCGATTAATCGACCAACCACTTCGTAGCCATGGCGTATCTAAAATCTAATCCGACCCCCACACTTTGAAAAAAAAAAATTATTTTTATGTACATATGCACACATAATTTCTAGTTTATTTTACTTTGTTACTAACCTGTTTGTACAGGTTTTTCGAGATTGTTTGTCGGAAAATGACATTCAAAAGAAGAATCTTTTATTTGTATTATTTTCTTGTAATTGTACATAGCAAATATAGTGAAAACTTTACCGTTTGGGGTGTTGGGCGGGTGTATTCTTTATCTACATAATACGCGTTTAGGCAAAACTTAGGCCTTTAATATTTAGATAAAAGAATTAAGTTAATCAAGTAATTTACATATTATGTAGTCTTTTCTTCTCAAATAAATCTTTACTTTTCTCGTAATTTTAATCAAATAAAAATATTACTTGTAAATACTTTTCCTTTTCATGGCACATCAAAATACATTTCTTTTCATATGTCACAAAATACTTTCTTTTTCACATGTAATTTATACATTTTTATACGTATCTTTTACATGTTTCTTTTCGTACATCATAAAATACTTTTCTTTTTCACATGTAATTTATATATTTTATACATATCTTTTACATATTTTTTATAACAATAGATTTTATTTATATTGTTAATATACATATACTTTTACATGGTTTTAAATATTTATGTTTGTTTTTCAAAAGAATTATTTTATACATAATACACATACACTTTTACATTATTTTAAATATTTATACCTCCTCCCTCATTGATAAATTTAGTCCGGGTACCACATTTGTGGATCCTAAAGGGTGTCTAACCCCTTCCCTTCGAGATAATTTGAACCCTTACCAAGAGTCTCAATAGGTTTTCGCAGAATAAAACATTAATCATATGTATAGAAAAATAAATAGATTTTCTTATTTTCCTTTAAAAATTAGGTGGCGACTCTGTACAAAATTTAATTCTTTTAGAGTCCAATAAGTCATGTTTTGGTTGACCTTGGCGAAAATAGGGTATGACACACCCGACTCAAAATGTGTAAGAAACCATGACATATACCTCTACAAGATTTAACTCCAATTTCACTAAATAACTCTAAGCCTCAACAACGACTGATTACAAAATCTAGGAATTATAAATTCTAATTCCTATAACTCAACAACTAAGAATTATAAACTCTAATTCCTATACCTCAATAACAAGGAATTGTAAATTCTAATGCCTATAACTCAATAATCACCTTTGACTGTTGAACTTACTTTAAGTTATCCTAACTGGAAGTTAACTCAGCTCAGTATTGTTCCTAAACAATCAATCAAGGAAAACAATAAATTACAACTCAATAAGAACAATACATTTAAACTGACTCATGAAATGTGAAGGTTAAGCTTGTGAAACAGGTTCGTCAATCTATTTCTTTGCACTGGCAACATATGAATCTTCAGTCAGAATTCTCTCAATTATGAACACTTGAATATCAGCCAGAATTCTCTCAATTATGAACTTTCTCAATTTGATTGTATTTAGTCGTTTCTCTCTCTGTAAGTGCACAAGTTACTATGAATGATACATATTTTATTTAAGCACATCTCTCCAAAGAGTCATTCATTATTTCAAACTCCCTCATCAATCAGAACTCTCATTGCATGGAGTTCTACTTCAAGTGAGACTCCTTCTTCAATTCCAACTTTTGTCTCTCAGTGTTGTAGTCAAACTCCAACTCTTTAAATCAACACATGTTTATGTTCTTTAGTTGATCATAATTAACCACATCTGGTCCGTGATTTTTGCACCCTTATATTTAATTATCAATGATTTTGCTATAAGTTCAGCTACATGATATAGTGAGTCTGTGAACCAACTTGATTGACATATTTCATATCACATTGTCAATTATCAAAACTGCATAGCACCCAACATCATGCCCTCATGTTAAAAATTTTTGGAGGAGCATTAAGATGGACGTTGTAATAAACCACATCGCTAACTCTTACGACAATTATTGGCTTATCTTGTGTAAAAATATTCAAGATATTACTATTAATAACTCCCTAGCATGGGAAGATGCATTTTCTTTTCGCCTTTGGAATATTTGACTGGCTAAAAATCATAATTGTTACAATGAGGAAAAGATTGATATCCCTATCTCCACTCCCTTTGAAAGGGTGATGGAGTTCATCCATCTAACCAGGAAGAATGCTTTTTCGAAAGATCGAACTTCCAAACATTGTTTTAAACTTAACGTTGATAGGACGTTTAAGACTGGAGTGGCGAAAGGAGTTATTCGAAATGAAATTGGAGACTGGGTAATGGATTTTAGCATAAAGATTAATGTTAATATGCCTTTTGATGTTGAACTAACTACTTTGTATTATGGACGTACTTGGCTGATAAATTGCAGATTACCCAATTGGAAATTGCTACTAACTCTTTGGAGGAAATAAACATATTATAAAGTTCTGAAAACAATTCTAATTTAGCCTTAACTTGCAGGTATCGTCCTCCGCAGATTGGAGAGTCCTCCGCTGATGCATAAGCCAAGACAGCTGAACAAGGTAGCCGATTTGCTAGCTAAAGAGAGTCGTAAGCTAGATATGGGTTGTCTTTTTGAAGAATGGATAGTCCCCCTTTGTTTGATCAAAACTTGTTGGAACTAGACAAGTGTGGGACTATTTTGTAGAGACTAGTATTCCCAAATGTTATTATATCTATAACAATAGTTCTAGGCCAATACTTCTCTTGCTAGATCTATTGTATCTTCTTCTTTACGTTATGATGCATAATATTAATGAATAAAAAGCTCTTTTCTATCTCAAAAAAACATTAAATTAGAAATTATAATTATCTTTTGTGGTTTATATATATAACTTAATTCTTGTAAATATTGAAAAACTTCTTTATTTATGTAGTTAAGAGTCCCTTTATATGTAATTTTTTTCTTTAAACTAGTCGTCACAACTAAAACAGAAAATGGTCAAAAGCCCCCCCCCCCCCAACCTTTACCCCAAATTTCAACTACACACTTATACTTTGCAGGGGTCCTATGACTCCCCTGAACTATTTTAAAGTAGAATTACTACCCCCAAAATCTGACAACCAGTCATTTTGGATAAGGTGTGATGCACACGCCAACAGTATTTTAACACGTGTTTTTATTTAAAATTATTTTTTATTTATTTTCTTTTCCATTTTTATCACTTTTTATCATTTTTCATCATTTTTTCACCTTTATTTTTTTCACCATTACTTTGCATCTCTTTTCCTTTTCAAACTTTATTATTCCTACTTCTATACAAATAATTCTTCGACGACCTTGAAGTGAAAAATAATGAACAATACCGAATTTGAAATTTTCAACAACCTTGAAGTCGAAAATAATAAACAACATCGAATTTAAAAATTTCCGACAACCTTGAAGTGGGAAATAATGACCATATATTTATTAAATTTCCAACGATCTTAAATTCAAAAACAACGAACAATATCAATTTCAAAATTTTCAACGACCTTGAAGCCAAAAACAATGAACAATATGGAATTTAAAATTTTCGATGACCTTAAAGTCGGAAACAATAGAGAATTTTGAAATTTTCGATGACCTTGAAGTCGAAAATAATGGACAATATCCATTTTAAAATTTACGACGACCTTGAAGTCGGAAATAATGGACAATATCAATTTTAAAATTTTTTATGATCTTGAAGTCGAAAATAATAAACAACATCGAATTTAAAATTTTTGACAACCTTGAAGTGGAAAACAATGAACAATATCAATTTTTAAATTTTCAATAATCTTAAATTAGGAAACAATGAAGAATATCAATTTCAAAATTTTTGACGACCTTGAAGCCAGAAACAATGAACAATACCGATTTTAAAATTTTCAATAACCTTAAAGTCGGAAACAATAGAGAATTTTAAAATTTTCAACGACCTTCAAGTCAAAAATAATGGACAATACCCATTTTAAAATTTACGACGACTTTGAAGTCGTAAATAATGGACAATATCGATTTTAAAATTTTCGACAATCTTGAAGTTGGAAACAATGAACAATACCCATTTTGAAATTTTTGACGAATTTGAAGTCGAAACCAATTGATTTTGTGCTTGGAGATAAGGAAAATGGTAAATTAATTTTGGATGTCATTGATGATTTCTTGGATGTCATTGTTTGTAAGAAAGAAGAAGAAGAAGAAGAAGAAGAAGAAGAAAGAAAAAGAATAATTAAAAATGAATAAAGAAAATGAATACAGAAAATAAAGAAAGATTAAAAATGATTTAAAAAAAAATCGTTCTCACTCTCCTTTAAAGAGAATGAAACACACTTTCTTGCCATTTCAGTGTTCAGGAAGTAATAATTCTACTTTAAAATAGTTCAGATATAACTGTGTAGTTGGAATTTCGACTAAAAATTGGGATAATAGAGAAAATTTTAACATAGGCGAGGCACACCTATTGTTAGTTGCGTGAGGGATTTTTAAATTGATAAAATAATGTGTTGTGGGACCCATTATATCAATTTAATTAACTTGCCCTCTTCCTCACCAATTTATCTTTTCCTTTTTTTTTTTCTTTTTATTTATCTTTCCTCCTTACTCCTCTCTTTTTTTCACACTTTCTGAATTTATTAAAACCAATTTGACTATTTTCTTGATTTTGTTTTATATGGTTCGTTAAAGATCCAAATTTCTTTTGTATTTGATAACAAGTAAAAATTAAATATTATTTTTAATACGACTGTCATACTTAAATAAATACATAAAATATTACAACAATAATAATATACGTAGTATATTCTCACATAGTGGGTCTGGAGAGGGTAGAGTGTTTGCAGATCATATCACTACCTCAAATAAAGTAGGGAGGTTGTTTTCAATAGACCCCTGACTTAGGAAAATACATAAGATAGTAATTGTTAAAATTTTCAATGTGAGAAAATTGGGGAAATTTTTTTTGCCAGAAAACTTTCAATAAAAAATTTTCAAAATGAGAAAACTAGATTAAATGAACTAAAATGAAATTTTAAAAATTCGTAACTGGGTTTAAGTTAATTTAATGATAATAAAAATAACTCATGATTTATCCATAAAATCTAAATATTTATGTTTTTTTTTGTTTCCTATTCGGTGTCCGGTGTCTATATTGGAGCCCCAATTAATCTGAATCGCGCGTTGTAGAGCTTATTAAGGTGACAGCGCTCCCAATAAGGTTTTCTCCATATCCAGTGTCCAACTCTCGACATCTGATGAAAGGTGGAGCAGTCCTATCACTACACCACAACTCATGTTGGTAATATTTATGTTATTTAATAACACATAAAGGTCTTTCACTATTTTGCTATGAGTTTATTATTTATACATAAATTAAATTGTGATTGAACCCTTTTCCACTCTGAAATTCAACCTCCGGCGATGGCGCCGACTAAAGGGAAAGGAAATGGGAAAAGGAAAGGCAAAGGGAATTCGAAGAAAACAAAATGCAAAGCAACTTCCGACGTGTATTTACCAAAAGAAATCATTTCTAACATCCTTTCTTGTCTCCCTGTGAAAACCCTTTTACGATTCAGGTGTGTTTGCAAGAAATGGCGAAAGCTCATTTCTAAGCCCAACTTCATTGCCTCACATTTCCGCCGCTCTTCTTCTTTGCAGCAGTGTGGTTCCTCCATTCTTATACACACTCGTCATGCCGAGTCCTTTGCTCACGTGCTCTCGATGTACAACCCACCCGAATCGATTGTCGAGCTGGACAACCCTTTTCCACGCTTCCTTCCCAGTATGTCCATTGTGGGTCCTGTCAGTGGCATTGTCTGCCTTTTTGAGCCACCTTGGGGTGATGTGGTTACCCTTTGGAACCCAGCAATGAGGCGGTCTAGGAGGGTGCCGCTTTTGGAGAACATACCCCTTATGGGAGGAGGGTACTGTTGGGTGTCTATTGGACTGGCGTTTGATTATGAAGAAAATGATTTGTTAATACTGAGAATCTTTTGTCTCGGGCCGGATGCTACTGACCCGAACCCTGTGGAACTGTATTCAACGAAGAATCTCCGATGGAAGAAGCTTAAAAATGAGCTGGTTTGTCATATTGTTAGCTGTACTAGCATTGCTATCATTAAAGGGGTGCCTTATTGGTTGGCATTTGCTACTGATGAAATTGGGTCTCATATGGTGTTGGTGCGCTTTGATGTGGGTAGAAAAGTCTTTGCAAAGCTACCAATGCTAGGAACCAGAGAAAAGACCAAGCAGAACTTTGTTGTCATAGAGAATTGTCTTGGTATGCTAACCTGGGAGGAAAGAGACAATTCCTACGTTGATGTTTGGGTAATGGATGATGAAGATGGTTGGAGTAAGAAATGCAAGGTAGGACCATTATTCGGGTTTGACAGAATTGTGGGCTGTTTAAGGAATGGTGACATTGTAGCCGAGAATGAATACGGGGTGTTGTTGTATGATCCAGTGACTAGTTCAGTTAAGGCAAAATTGAGTGTGGATTATGCTATAAAGAATTCGTATGTGATTTTGGACTATTTGGAGAGCCTAGTTCAGATTGAAGGCATGACGTTTGTCAAGAAGTAAGACCCTAGAGACAAGGAGCGCAAAAACCTCATAAGGTTGGGTAATTAAGTTATTGCCATACTATAGTTTAATTTACTATGTTCTTGCTTTCTGTTGATTGTCAACTCCCACTTCTAGATGCTACCATTGCTTTAGAAGTTTTCCTATCTCACTTGCACATGCAAGTCTCATGCCGGCACTTGGTACTGAAGCACAGCGACTCTGATGTCGTAAATTACTATGTAAACTAGCCCTATTAAATTACTTTAGTTAATTTTATGAAATTTGTATGATGCTGCAGTGTTTAAATTCTTTCCACAACATTGATCCAAAGGCCCCAACACCTCTACTTGTGCCTTGTGGGTTGTATCTAACTATTCCATGAAGTTTTTGAACTAGTCGAGATGCATATAAGCTATTCTCTCTTTTCTCTAAACTTCTTCTGAAAAATGATGTCTTTAAGTTGTGTTTTCTTGGGTATTTCTCTTATGATGGTGGGTTTGGTTAGCTCTTCTACATTTGAAGAGCTATATCAACCCAGAAGGGTAAGTTCTCAGGATGAAACTGGACAAACTTTCTGGTGCTCGGTTTTCATAAAAGAGCAAGTACTATATATTTGGGGAAATCACTTTTCAGACACTGCTTTCTATATGTCTTCGTAGGGACCAACCCACAATGAGTTTGATGAGTTTCTAGGTAACAAAACTGGTGAACCATACTCGGTACAGACCAATGTCCACGTTAATGGTGTGGGTAACAGGGAACAATAATTGAACCTTTGGTTTGACTCATTTATGGACTTCTACTCTTATTCCATTTTGTGGAACCAGTGCCAAGTTGTATTATTAGTATATGACACACCAGTTTGTGTGCACTCAAATTTGGAGCACGAGGGGCAGAGGCGAATCTCGGATTTCTAGAACATGGGTGCACTACTAAAGAAAGGAGAAAAAATGCATTTAGTGATAGACTGGGAATTGATCCTTGTTTGTCTAGGTAAATAATCAACTTTCAACCAAGTGTATCATAGCTCCTTTATGTGGACTACGTGGAAAGAGACAGAGAGAGTTTGATGGAGCAGAGATCTTTTTTGTACAGATGGGAGTATGTTTGTTCTTCAGATTCTGGGAGTACTAATATGCTGAAAATTTGGTCTGATGACTGACTGGATGCTATTCGTAAAGAAACATGCCTTCTTTCAGGACATCTAGTGAACATTTTGTTCTTCAGATGTTATTGAAGTACTTCTAATAGTCCAGATAGTGTTGATGCGATCAGTAAAGAGACACACTTTCTTGTTTTTTTTTGCATACATCTTGTATGTTGGATTTTCTGTTCATCAACAAAATTTAACTCAAAAAATATTCTGAGAAACTTACGGACATTCTTTTTAAAAAAAATTATGCAGGGATTGCAGAAACTATGCAGAGACAACCCTCTCGTGATCTTGGGCTATCTGGCTTGCTCGAAAGGCACTCTGTTTGCCCATATTTTACTTACCTCAGTGATGGATGCAAAAACTTTTTGACCGTCTTTTTAGTTGGTAGGTGGTAGATGTATGTTGTTTTGTTACAACCCTCTGATGTTTAAACTTGAAAGGTGCAACTCTGATTATTGAACTAATTTCTGTCTCCCGTTGCACTCATCAATTAGTATTTGGTGAATTTTGTGTACAATACTTTTTAGAGTTTTATTTCGCTTCATTACATCTTTAGTTGTGCTTCCCGTTGAGTTTTTTCTTCACTCAATCTCTCTACTTCCCATAATCAGGTAGTTTTACATTGTCATAATTCTTTGCTTGTGTGAATTCTCCAGTCTGACTATGATCAAAGATATTTTGCTCGTACAAATCCTATCAGAAGCTGCTATTTTAGTCCTAAGGAACTGTCAATAGTCTTTAGTACTTACAGATGCTGTTGTTGTGCTGCTTGCATTCTGGACAAATATTTTTTTCTATGTCCACTAATAGAGCCATAGGTAGTTAAGACAATGTAGAACATCTTCTGATTTTCAACGTTTTAAAAATATATTTGCAATGTAGCCTGATAACAACGGCTCAAATGCTCCCTTCGAAGTTTCGTCTGCGTCAACTTAGCATACTTGCCTATAGCTAAGAGGTGGCTGCATTGTGCCAACATAATAATAGTTCGGGCACGTGAGGAGAAGTGTAGATGCCACACTTTGGAGGTGTGAGCGCTTGACAGTGTCGGGGGCCAAAAGAGGTAGAGGTAGGAAGAAGTATTGGGGGGAAGGGGCACATGAGGAGGAAAAGTTTAGATACCCCGGTAGGAGGTGTAAGTGCTTGGCAGTGGCGGGCATCAGGAGAGGAGAGGCAGGCCAAAGAAGTATTGCGATGAAAGGTTTAAACAGGACTTGATTCATCTTGAACTTTTCGAGGGCATGGCCTTTAATAGGAAAGCTTGGAGATCGCGTATCAAGGTAGAAAGTTAGTTGGTGGTTGAACGTTGTTTCGCTTCCTTAGTTGGTGGTTGAACGTTGTTTCGCTTCCCTTCGAGATAGGTTTGGAGGTCATTTTTACCCCTTCTTTTCGGTATTGTTAGCACTATGCTTGTAGTTTCTTGATCTTTGATTTCAGCTTTAGACTTGTTTTTTCGCTTTAGACTTGTTTTCAAATAGATTTGTTAACAGTAGAGATAAAGCAAGCATAAGACTTGTTTTCACTTTTTCAAATAGAACTTCAAGTTGTATTTGGAATTTTTATAGCCAAACATTATTTTTTGATAAAATGAAAAGAAAAGGGAATATTTCTCATGACCAAACGACGCTATATGTTGGTGAGAGTAATGGTCAAATAAAATATAAATAGTTTAGAGATTGGTAAAAGCAACTTATAAATTTTGTTCACATATGAAATAAATGATTGGTGAATATAAAAATTTTATTCTAAAAAGCATTTGCACATATCTATCACAAAATTTTGCTCGCCTCACTCCTCTATCTCTCTCGATCTCTATGGTTAGGCAAACTATAGCTGCTATATATAATAATGGTCTAAACTATAGAGCTATTTATGAAAATTCCTCATATTTTATCTCAATAGAATTAATTTTTGGACCTTAAAAAGTTTGGTACATACTTGATACTACATAGTGTAACAAATTAGTGCAACTTACTGTCTTATTTATTTTACTGCATTTATCATGTCAAAATAATTATTAGGTTTGTTCACCATAGAAAGTGGCCTGGGAGTTAGGATTTTTAGGAGTAAGTTTAGATGGAATAAAACGTTATAAATTAGGAATTATATTTGAAGTAGGAGTCTATATATACAAAGTAAAGATACACTCTGTTTTCTCTTGTATTGTCTGTAGCCATATTTTCTATTCAAGGAGAAAGAAAGCTTTCAATTGTTTTAGTTCCTTTTCTTCAGTGTTCGTCTTATATAATTTTGTTATATGGTATCAATGTAAGGTTAAAGGGAGGAGCTATTTTCTTTTGAGTCTTCTTGTCTATAGTTCACTCTGTTGGAGAAGTTTGAAAAGTGTGAAGAGAAAGCTTTTGTCGTTTGTAGCAATGGAGGCCTCAAATGGGGAAATACTTAATATGGAATAGAAGAACTTGTAGGCACTAACTACAAGTATTGGAGAATGCGTATGGAAGTATACCTTTAAGGTCAGGATCTGTGGGATTTAGTTGTAGGAACTGATTCAATAATCTCAGCCAATACCCCTGAGAACGCTGAATCACGAAGGAAATGAAAGATCAAGTGCGGAAAAGCACTCTTTGCTTTGAGGACTTCTATCGAGTTTATTGATCATGTTCGTGATGTTGTCTCTCCAAAAAAAGTTTGGGACACGCTTGAAAGGTTGTTTACCAAGAAAAATATAGCAAGGCTGCAACTATTGGAGAATGAGTTGGCAATGTTACAACAGGGAGGTATGTCTATCTCAGATTACTTTGTGCGTGTTAAAAGTATTTGTGCTGAAATTTCAGAGATTGATCCAGAAGAGAAGATTAGTGAGTCGCGACTACGATACTATCGTATACGTGGATTGAAAAAGGAGTATGGTCCTTTTGTCACTTCTATTCAAGGATGACCGCAACAACCATCTGTTGAAGAATTGGAGAACATGCTTTCTAATCAAGAAGCTTTAGCTAAGCAAATGAAAAAGAATCTTAAATCTGATGATGTTCTATTTTTCAAAGAGAAGCCGAACAAGAAGAATATATTAACTTGGAACAAAAATAAAGAAGAAAAAACAAGCACGGGAAAAGGTGGAAATTCACATAATTACAAAAAGTTCTACAGATGTGGAAAAATTGGGCACATCAAGAAAACTGTCGAATAAAACTTTCTAAAGCCGGTGTTGCGTGCCCTAATGAAGGAGATGACCAAACGAAATAGGAGCAACATTTTAACATCGAAGTTGTTGAACAAAAACCAGCATAAGATTTTGTCAATTATGCTAACAACAATAGGAGGGAAGAGTGGACCGTTGATTCAGGGTGCTCTCATCATGTAACTGGAGATGATTCTCTATTTTTGGAGATACGAGAAAATCATGGAGATCGAGTTATTATCACAATAGATAACTCGACATATTCAATAGTAAAATAAGGTGTTGTGACAATTGAGGTTGTTGGTGATAAATCCAAAAGTATCAAGTTGCAGGATGTTTATTATGTTTCAGGTTTGAAGAAAAATCTAGTCTTGGTTCCTCAAATTACTGATTCTGGAAAATATGTATTGTTTGGTCCTACTGATGTAAAGGTGCTTGAAAATGTAAAATAAATATTTATTGATGTTATTTTTACTGGCGATAAGAAAGGTTCTTTATTTGTTATGTCAGTGGTGAAGCTTATATGAAGAAAACAAGCCAGATAGTGCCGCAACTTGGCACGCTCGGTTGGGTCATGTGGGCTACCAAATATTGCAATAGATTTCTTCTAAGAAGATGGTAGATGACTAGCCAACTTTGAAGAATGTATGTAAAGATATGATTTGTCAAGGCTGTTAATACAAAAAATCTCGTCTTTCTTTCAGAAAGTCATCAAATCGGAGAAACGCGTTGTTTGAATTGGCTCATACAGACTTAATGGTATCAAGAAGAACACCAAGTTATAGTGGACATCGCTATGTTATGGTGTTGGTGGATGATCACATTATTCAAGATTCACTTGGGTGAAACTTTTGAAAGAAAAGAGTGAAGCATTATCCAAAGTTTTTGGAGTTTAAAAATATTATTGCAAATGAGTTCGAGAAGAAGATAAATGTCTCTGTAATGATAATGGTGGAGAATATATGTCAAATGACTTCTTCCAGTACTGTCATGAGAATGAAATTCTTCATCAAATGACTTGTCCAGATACTCCTCAGCAGAATGGAGTTGCGAAAAGAAAGTTTGCATATCTTACTTCAGTTTGTCTTTCATGGTTGCATGAAAAGAATCTTCCTCGAGAGCTTTGAGCAGAATTTATTCAATGTGGATGCCATATGACAAATAGGCCGCCTCCTTGGCAAGGTACACGGAAATCGCCTTTTGAAATTTTATATAGTCAGATGCCAAATGTGAACTATTTTTGGGTTTTTGGTTCCATTTGCTATGTTCATGTTCCCAGAACAAATAGAACCAAACTTGATCCAAAAGCCAGAAAATGTGTATTTGTTGGCTATGACTCTTATAGGAAGGGTTGGTGATACCAAACTCCCCAAGAACACAACAACACAAACATTAAAATCAGTCCACTAGTTCAAGAACTATGGACCCTTTTGATGACCTCTCTCGAATTCGCAAGAAGAACAAGAAGGAAAGTGATACCAAGAGTAAAACACACTAAAACAGAAACAACACTTGATTAACAAGATGCAATAACAACAATCTCTAAGGATTTCAAGGGAACCGAAATTCCCAAGCAATCTCCATTTCTAAGCAAATGATCAACACAAGGATTTCACCTAGTCCAAGGATTCCACCTTGCTAAAGACTCTCAAAGAGGCTACAAAATATATTCTCGAAAAATCCCCCAAAAATGACCTAATGAGGTTCTATTTATACCTAGGTTAACTTATTACAAATGACTAAAAAACCCTTGCAAAGGGCGGATGAACAGTGAACGCGGATGAACAGTGAACAGTTTTAGAGCTTGTGGGACTTGTTCTCTACACTTCAAAGCTTGTTCCTTGGATGGGCAGCCCCCCGAGCTCGAGTCTTGATGCATTGGACCCCGATATGATCGTACCCATATCAAATTGAGATGCATGATCCAAAGATAAATAGGTTTACCATTTCTAGAGATGTGGTCTTTGCTGAAACGTCATCTTTGTTTTCTAATCAAAAGCTTGTTGTTCTGGGTGATGATCAAGATAATTTAGCGCTATTATTTCTTGAAGTAAATGTGTTATCACCTTGTAGTGAAGAGGTAGAAAGTGTATCTCTAAATCAGAACATTTCAGAAGATTTATCTCCAAGTCAGAACATTTCAAGGGAAGAAAATGGTGAACAACAAGCATCGAAAAACTCAACAAGGGAGAAAAAGCAGTCGGACTACCTCAAAGTCTATGAGGTCAAACTTAAAAGTTATTATGTGACCTCATGTTTCTTTACAGGATCATTAACTACAGAACAACCATTAAGTTATGAAGAAGTAAAGGGTTGTCCACATTGGGAAAGAGCGATGCAAGAAGAGAATGATGCTTTAGACAAGAATACAAGAATAAAACTTGGGAATTGGTACCTAAACCAGAAAAATGCAATCCAGTCACTTGCAAATGGGTATTTCGTTTGAACAAAAAATTTGATGGTACCATTGACAGGTTTAAAGCTCGTCTAGTTACTCGTTGGTTTTCTCAAAACTATGGATTGTATTATGGGGAGATGTTTAGTCTTGTGGGGACTATGGTGACAGTAAGGTCACTTATTTCACTAGCTTCTTTTATAAGTTGAAACTTGGCAGCTCGATGTAAAGAATGCATTTCTTTATGAAGAGTTGGATTAAGAAGTATTTATAGAGCAATATCATGTCTTTGTCTCTAAGAAATTTCCAAGACATATTTGTCATTTGAAGAAAGATCTATATGGCCTCAAGCAAGCACCACGAGCTTGGTATGGTAAAGTTTCTCAATACCTTATCTTTTGTGGTTTTAGAGTTTCTGATTTAGATTCTAGTTTATTTATAAAATATTAGAATCAAATGTGTATTTCCTGATATTATTATACATTGATGGTATGATAATAACTTAAGATAATGAATCAGAAAATTCTAATATAAGGAAAGACTTGTCTGCTCGTTTTTAGATGAAAAATTTAGGGCAAATTGGATGTTTTCTTGGTCTGAAAGTGAAAAAATTAAATCAAGGATATTTTGTTTCTCAAAAGGTTATGCAAAGAGTCTCTTAGAACGTTTCGTCATCGGGGAGTCAAAAAAAAGGCTACTCCAATGAAGCCAAATCTCAAGTTGAAAAAGGATAAAGGTAAGGCTTTGAAGGATGCAATAAAGTTCTGGCAACTAGTTGGAAGTATGATTTATCTGACTATCACAAGGTCAGAAATATCTTACTGTGTTGGTGTCATTTTTCAATTTATGCATAATCTAATAACTTCTCATTTAAGTGTCGCTAAAAGAATTTTGCGCTATGTGAAAGGATCTCTTAGTTTGGACTTTGGTACAAGAGGTGTGCTAATTTTGTATTGAGTGGATTTACTGATGCAAATTGGGCAGGTGATGATACGAGTATGACCACGGGGATGGACGAGAACGAGTGCATATTGAATCCATCCAAGGAAGTGCACAAGTGAAATGTAAAAGATGGCCTAAATGCACTAAAAATAGCCCCTAAGTTACACTTGATGGGCATCTCACCCTTGAGGGGTATTGTGGTTATTTTATATTTTATTTTGTAATACACTATATGTAGAACCTCTTAGGGTTTTTAGTCATAGTTTTGATGAATATTGAAATTTGTAGACACTTAGACATTTCTCTCTTGTAAGAAAGGCCCTTATGGCCAAACATTGTAACTAGGGATTTCAACTTGAGTGTGGAATCACTCGTGTTGGATTCAAGCTTGGAAATGTTGGATGCTTGAGAGATCGAGGTCCCTCTTGTACCACGTAAGAGATAGGTGAATTGTAGTGTGTAGTGATAAGGGTGCAAAAGTGGAATATGCTCTTGGGTTCTTAAGATTATGCCTTCATGTAGTCTATCTTTCTATCCCTTTGTTTAGTGTAATCTTTTGTTGTTGTTTCTTGTGTTGTTGAAACCGTTGGTTATTATTATTGTAATCCTCTTGTTCTTCACGTGTTGATGCTGTTTTGGGTGTTATATACATCATTGAATCTTGTATTCTTCTTGTTGGTAGTGAATCCGAGAGTGGTCTCCAGAAAGGTCCTCGGATCCTTAAGATTAGTTGACTGATTTGGAGTGTGTTTTCGTGCTTTCGTTGTCTGTTTAGTACCATTTGGTATCAAAGCCATCTTTGATTTTGTACTAACAAGATCAATCTTGGGCTTGAGAGTTGAAAAAAAAAGTTGAAAACTGAAAATTTCAAAAAAGAGAGCAATCAGTCCATTTTGTATTCTTGGCTGAAAATTGTGTTTTTGTTGTGTCTTGGCCGAGATTTTTACTTGTCTTTGTTGTCTCTAATTTTTAGTTTTGTTCCTCACTAACACATTGAGTCTATATCTTCATTTGAACATGTGTTTTGATGTTGTTGTTGTGAACATAAGCTTGGCCCATTGTTGTTGAACATTGTTATGGTGGATTGTTTTGGCTGTGTAGTTTCTCCTTGATGTTCTAAGATTGACCATGTGATATTGTTGTTAATTGGTGGCCTGAGAACCATTTTGTTGAAGTTATAGTTGTCTTCACCAAGTGTTGGAGATATTGTTCTTGTGGAATTTGGGAGTGGCCGTGTGAAAATTGTTGGTGTTCTTGAAGATTACTGTTGTAGTTCTTGGTGTTGTTGTTGTTGTTCTTGATGTTCATCACCACCTTCATATATTATTGAAGATAAATTGAATGCTAAATCCAAAAAGTTGAATTGAAAAGGATGTATTATTTGTTAGTCTTGAAAGACACTACAACCAACAAGGACCTATCAATCAAGTCTCAACCACTTTCCAATACTTTTTCATGATTTAAGGATCCATGTTTTAAGGAGACGTACAAGAAAGTCAAGTCTTGAAAAGTTAGAATTGAAAAGGGCTCCAAGACTTGTTTGAATTTCCCTCCATAAAAAAATTCCACCAAAGTCCAAATTGAAAAATTGACCAAGACTTGAAATTGGACAACAAAAGTTGTGTGGGATCGAGACCAACACGTGGCTGCCACATCATCATGTTTTACAGTTCACGCAACATATTTAAGCTCAAATTTTAGATTTCTTAGTTTCCTTTTGTTATTCCTTAGTTTCAATTTCGTTGGTTCCAATACTAATTGGCAAACTAGTACTCATCTACTAGATTGTTAGTTAGTCTTTTTGTTCGTTCATTCGTGTTAAGTGTTTGTTGTGTGCTTTTCTCTTTTGTGAATTCGTTGTATCTTGTTGGTTCAAGTCCGTAAACAAATTTTCTTTGAGTCAACTCAAACAAAAATCCATTCCGGGCAAGAGTAGACCCGACCCTCAATCACTCGCAAAGTACAAGCTGGCTTTCAACACTTGTGAAACCAAGTGTGAGGTAAAAATAGAGAGTGAGAGTGTGGTGAGGTTGTTTCGAACTAACTTGTGTTTTATTTTGTAGGTGTGTTCTTTTCTTTCTTTTTTCTAGGTACAATTACAAGGGAACCTGCGGCTTCCACCTCTCAACCCATGGACAACAATGCCACCAATGTCATTTTGGCCTACCTTAACACTATGTCCCGAGACCTAGCTATGGCAAATGAAAGGTTGGATCGTATGTTAGGTGAAAAGGAGGAAGTGGTCTGTCTGGACACACGTCAAGAGGAAGGCCATAGCTCATGTGAGCTACGAGGTAAAAACACTATTCCCTACAATCCTATGAACTAAGAATGTTATGTTGTGTCTAGTAGTGGCCAAGTGGATGTAGTTGCAGATTTACCAAGAGTAGAGGTGTTTGAGTCTCCTTATGGTGATACTCTTGGTGATGTTAGGTTACGTGAGGACCAAACTCTTATGGTAAATACGCAAGCACTAGTTGATCCTTTAGATGAAGAAATTGATTCTTCTTGTAAGAATGATTTATGTCCATCTAGTGCTAGCCCTTATAACTTGAACAAGGTTCTATTACCAAGTGACAAGAGTACTCACACACCAGTTGACCCTTGTGCAAACCAAGGTGAGTGTACGTTGGTATGTGAGTTGCCAATAACTAGTGAGGATGTGAATGAAGATCAACTTACTCATTAATGTATTCCACTACTTGAGCATATGTGTGGCGTGCTTAAAAATCTAAAGTTAGTGTAGTGTTTATAGAGTTGATCTTGATGGTGCACGTGACTCTTTGAACATCTTGTGTGGTAAAAGCCTTGCTAGTAGTTTTGTTCATAGAGATCATGTGTATAAAAATGTTGTAAATGATGGCATATATCTTTTTGAGGTAGGACTTCTAAGCCATGTCTCTCTATTCTTGAATATTAGTCTTCTCTTAAAGACAAATGTCATCCGTGGTTGTGGGAGTGACATTCTAGGGGAAGGAAGGGCTAACCTCGGCTTAGACCCTTGGATACTTCTTCCATTTGACCCCGGCACCCTCCCGGAATGTGGGAATTTCTATACTTCCTACTTGATGCTTAGTCAAGACGACAAGCAATGTTTGATTGTGGGTGTTAATGAAGGAAGACAAGGTTCTTCCTTGTCTCTTTTTATTGATGATGACCTCTTCCTTTGTGCCATTTATACTAAGGTTTTCATGTTCAACACAAAGGACTCGTGGGTATACTCCAAGTTTGTCTCACCTTGGCATGGCATGTGATGTGTGTATTTTGCTAACCCTAACCCCTCATGTCATGAGGATGTGTACTTGCTTGTCTTTTCTTGATTTGCAAGGTATGGATTCGAGGTCGAATCCTTTTCAAGAAGGGGAGGATGATACGAGTACGACCATGGGGATGGACGAGAACGAGTACATATTGAATCCGTCCAAGGAAGTGCACAAGTGAAATGTAAAAGATGGCCTAAATGCACTAAAAACAGCCCCTAAGTTACACTTGATGGGCACCTTACCCTTGAGGGGTATTGTGGTCACTTTGTATTCTATTTTATAATACACTATATATAGAACCACTTAGGGTTTTTAGTCATAGTTTTGATGAATATTGAAATTTGTAGACACTTAGACATTTCTCTCTTGTGAGAAAGGCCCCTATGGCCAAACACTGTAACTAGGGATTTCAACTTGAGTGTGGAATCACTCGTGTTGGATTCAAGCTTGGAAACGTTGGATGCTTGGGAGATCGAGGTCCCTCTTGTGCCACGTAAGAGATAGGTGAATTGTAGTGTGTAGTGATAAGGGTGCAAGAGTGGAATATACTCTTGGGTTCTTAAGATTATGCCTTCATGTAGTCTATCTTTCTATCCCTTTGTTTAGTGTAATCTATTGTTGTTGTTTCTTGTGTTGTTGAAACCGTTGGTTATTATTATTGTAATCCTCTTGTTCTACACGTGTTGATGCTGTTTTGGGTGTTATATACATCATTGAATCTTGTATTCTTCTTGTTGGTAGTGAATCCGAGAGTGGTCTCCAGAAAGGTCCTCGGATCCTTAAAATTTGTGGACTGATTTGGAATGTGTTTTCGTGCTTCCGTTGTTTGTTCTGTATTAGGTGATATACATGATCGTCGCTCGACTTCAAGTTACTGTTTTAGTACCTGGTCAGCAGTGGTTTCTTGGTGGAGAAAAAAGCAAGATGTTGTTGCTTTGTCTACCACCGAAGCTAAATATATTGCAGCAACCATGGATGGACAAGAGTGCATTTGGTTGAAAAGGTTAATCAATGACATGTATGAGAAAGTAGACTATGCTATGCTAATCAAGTGTGACAATGAAAGTACCATCAAACTTGCATCAAATTCAGTTTTTCATGCTCGAATGAAGTATATTGAGATCCGACATCACTTTGTTCGTGAGAAAGTCTTAAGTGAAGAGATTGAACTGACAACTGTTCGCACCAATGCTCAAGTTGCGGATATATAAAATCTTTGGAGAAGTCTAAGTTGCTATACTTTCGAGATGCTCTGGGAGTAGTTCATCGTGAGCTTGCACTAAGGGGGAGTGTAACAAATTGGTGCAACTTACTGTCTTATTTATTTTACTGTATTTACCAGGTCAAAATAATTATTAGGTGAGGTTTGTTCACCTTAAAAAGTGGCCTGGGAGTTAGTATTTTTAGAAGTAATTTTAGATGGAATAAAACGTTATAAATTAGGAGTTATATTTACAGTAGGAGTCTATATATACAGAGTAAAGTTACACTGTTTTCTCCTGTATTGTCTGTCGCCATATTTTCTATTCAAGGAGAAGAAAGCTTTCAGTTGTTTTAGTTTCTTTTCTTCAGTGTTCCTGTCCTATAATTTTATTACAGGTAGGACATTACATACTGCACATGTTCTGTTCGAAGTCCAAAAACTAAACATAGGTAAGAGGATGTTTTATTTTGTACAATATCAGTTTTGAAAGTAACTAAAATATAATCACCACTTCAACATAACCTTTTACGTGAGTACAATGAAAAATATTTGAATTGAAAAGTAAAACATCTTAGTTAAAAGTTTAGATGATCACTCAACTTCTTGTAAAACATCTTACTTAAAAGTTCAGATAATCACTCAGCTTGTTATTTCAAAATTTATTATACAAGCTGAGCAGCAAAAGTTGATTCAATGAAAGATTATATTCAAATTTTGAGTTGAAAATTTTTGTTTTGGCCACAAAAATTTGGCCCAAATTTGGCCACAATAATTAAAAAAATTTATTCACACTAGAAACTAATTTTTTTAGGACATTTTTACCCTTTTACCTTAAACGTTGAATATATTTTCTATCATGTTTTCAATACATTAATTACCTTAATTATAGTTAATTTCCATATTCAAGGAAAAGTGTTTTTTTCATAATCTTATTTTCATTGCCAATTTTTCCTAGACAAATACATTTTCAATAATCTTTTTTCATAGGCAAATACATTTATTTAAGTATTATCCATATTAAATATGTATTTTGGAAAACTTATTAGGTAGAAATTCCTAATTTCAGTCAGTATAATTTTACACTTTTTCAAGTTAAGAAAAAATATTCAGGTAGAGATCTCAATATTTTAGTGTTATCTCAGTCAATGTTTATTCTTTCAGAGTAAGAATTTTATTTGTGACAGTGAAAGACAATCAGTACTTTAGTTCGCATTGTCTTATTTGTGACAGTGAAAGACAATCAGTACTTTAGTTCGCATTGTCTAAGTTTGAACAAAACATCACGACTCTAGTTATGACTGCTCAAAATAGAACCGAAATCAATAATTTGTAATGATAATTTGATTACTGGACTAGTGGTTCGACTTATCGAATTACCAGTTGTAAAGTGTGTTGAATTGTTGTTATCACAATATTTTAAAAATTATGTTTGGAAATTATTTTTTAATATATATATAATTTTATTTAAGCATAATAATTAAAAAAATAATTCATTAAAGGTCATTTTAGTAACAAATATAAGTAATAATTCATAATTTATCAAATTGATGTAATATAATATAAGAGCGGAAGACTTGTATGATTAACATTTATATCTCATTCATTTTTGTTCGACAGATTATTGCAATTAATGTTGTTGTCAATAACTGTAGTCTACTTTATCTTTTTTAACTTACTAATATTGTGACATCTACTTGTCACCTTTATTTAATTAAGGAAAAAGACATGTTTTTTCCCCTAAAGTTGTAACGAAAACTCATTTTAGCCATTAAATTTAACCTGTAATTATTTGCCCCCTTTATGAACTTTAAAATATATTATTTTACTCCCTTAACTGCTAATGTGAAAATAAAAAGCGTTTTAGTCAAAAATATATATAAAAAAAATAAGTGAGGCCCACTTTAAAATTTTCAACCACTTTTTTTCCTTCTTTCTCACCTCACCACCCCCATGTCTTTTTCTTTCTCTATTTCTTTTCTTTTTCACTCCTGTCCACCAAAAATCTTCAATCAAATACACAATAATAAAATACACAAATTATACAACAAATAAATTTTTCTATAAAGATCAAGAATCAATAAATTAAACTCAAAAAATACATAAGTCACTGTGCAAAGCACAACCCATGGCGTTAGTCTTTGCCAGTCCCTTCTTCTTCTACTTCCCAATTGAAACTTTTTTATTTTAGTTCATACACTCTTCTCGTCCCCACTTCCAACACAAACTCCATTAACATACAACCTCCTTTGTTCTTCTCATTTCATCATTTTCTCCTTACCCCCACTCTTTCTCATGTCAACGGCTACTTTTCTTCTATATATCACATTACCAATTGCAAGTATTTTTTATTTTTTCATGATGGATAACGTAATCGAAACAGAAATGGCAGTGCTACTGTCATTCAAACGGAACTTAATAGACCCACTCGGCATATTAGACGTGTGGGGGACTCAGCAACGTCGGGGGGAGGGGCATTTTTTATTTAATATATATACATATATTTTTTTAAACTATATATATATATATATATATATATATAGTACATATATATATTTTACTTTTTAAAAAAATATATAAAAATAGTATGTGTGTGGGGTTATTTTTTTTTTTAAAGGTCAAATCCACCGGTAGCCCGCTAAACTTGGCACGAACTTTCACTTAGACACCTCAAGTGGACGTTGTTCACTTTTGGCACCTCAAATATCCATAAAGTGTGTCACTTTGACATGTTTCGATATCAGCACCAGTGAGTGCGTCTCACTCGCTGCCACCGTGGAAAAAACGGCCAATTAATTTGTGCCAACTCGTTTAAATTGCCACATCACTATATACACCTATAATTATTTTTTTTTATTGAAAATAAAAACTAAAACAGATGGAAAGGACCAATTATAAAAAGACATTTGTCATTTTTATAAAAATAATTTTTATATAATTAATTTAAATAAAAAATATTAATAACCCCACCCTCCACCTTATATTATCTTTCTAACCACCCCACCCCACCCCATATCATCTTCCTCAACCCACCTCACCCCTAACGTTTTCTTTTTTCTTTTTCTATTCATACATTTTTCTTTCATTTTCTTCCGTACCCACTATCAAATTTCCATTACCACCATAGCATCACAATTACTAAACTCCACACAACCTTAACCTCCATTAATAGAGGTTGAATTTTTCAATCCATCGTTTTGCTCATTCTTTATAGAAGTTTTTGGAAGCTTGAATTCTTTGAATGATTTGAAAAATGTAAATGATTTCCTTATCTTCTTGAAGAAAGAAACAAATATGCGGTGACATTTTTGAATTCTTTTTAAAAAAAATTCTTTTTTTTTTTGTTTGTCTTTTTTGTTTATGTGAAACTGTAAAAGAGAGTGTGAAGGAGAGAGAATAAAGGAAAAGGTTGGAGGGGGGTTGCCAAATGGAGAAGAGGACTTGGAGTGGGGGTTGTCAGGGAGATGGGTGGTGGTGTAGAAGATGATTTTGGGGGGAGTGGGGTGGGGATGGGGGTAGGCTGCCAAATAAAATTAAAATTTTGTATAATTATTTTGAAAAATGTCACGTGTCATCAATTAATTGATTTTTTTAATTTAATTGTGTATATTTATTAATGAGTTGATAATTATGTCATTAATTGCTATGTATATATATTGTTGCTGATTTGGCTAAACAATTTCAATAATTTAAAAAAATTTAAGATAAAAAATTATAAAAATACCCCTCAAAAATTATGAAAATACCCCTGAAATGCGCCCAAAAGCGAGTGTAATACACTCTCTTTGCTGAATCAGCAAAAGGTGTCAAAGTGACACAGTTTATGGCTACTTGAGGTGTCAAAAGTGAACAACATCCAGTTGAGGTGCCAAAGTGAAAGATCGTGCCAAGTTTAGGGGGCTGCCGATGGGTTTGACCTTTTTAAAATTATAATTTCTTACGTGAAAATGACATGGTACTGAAGTGGCACTGATTTGGTAATGACATGACGCGTGTGGGAGGTTTAAGAAAATATGTACCAATTACCAAAATCACATTTTTATTAGGTTCTCTTTCTCTTGCTTGTTTTTGGTCCAAAGATAAAATTCTTAATGATAATTGGTTGTATTCGTCAATTTTTGCAATAATAGCTTGGGCCATGGCGGGATTAACCGCATTTTATATGTTTCGGATCTATTTACTTACTTTTGAAGGGCATTTAAATGTTCATTTTCAAAATTATAGTGGAAAACACAAAACCCCTTTCTATTCAATATCTCTATGGAGTAAAAACGAAATCAAGAAAGCTCTTGTTTATTAACAATGAATAATAATGAAAGTACTTTTTTTTTCAAAGACTAAATATCCAATTAATAAAAATGAAAGAAAGATGACACGACCTTTTATGACTATTGCTCATTTTGTGCATAGAGCCGTTTATTCCTATCATTATGAATCGGACAATACTATGCTATTCTCAATATTTGTATTAGGACTCTTTATTTTGTTTGTTAGATCGATAGGAGGTGCATTCTCCATTTGTGAGAGTGAGATTGTGGATTTGAGTTTGTATTTAATTCACTTGAAAGTTGTTAAAGGGTAAACAATTACAGGTTACGTTTAATTGGTAAAGTGAGTTTTCGTTACACTTTGTTTGGACGCTGGTTTGCCATGGTTTCATAATGTATGGTACTTTATGGTACGGTATAGTATAGTACAGTATAGTACAATACAATGTTTGGATAGACTGTATCGTTTATCATTGTTTGATGACAGTCTTATTATTTGATTTGACATTATGGTACTGTATTGTAAATGGTAAGTTTACTAAAATGCCCTTAATTATTATAAATGTTAAACTTATCAATAATTGTTAATAAAATATTTTTTTTCCTAATATTTTATCGTAATTATGCCATGTAAATATATTAAATTGTTAAATTCATGTAATTTCTAACAAAGTCAATAAAATAGAAGAACAAATAAATATAATTGAATTTATTTTTTATAGTAACAAATTTCATTTTTTTTTTATATTTTGAGACGAGACACCGATGATAGTACAAAATTTGAATGCATTTTTTGTGTATGTTAC
>NC_061112.1:118564669-118589787 GCF_002878395.1 Capsicum annuum | reverse complement strand
CCATTTTACCCGTTTCAAATTGGGATGACACAGCTATTAAGAAAAATAATAAATAACATGATTAGTTTACCATAGTACCCCTATTAAATGATGTTTACATTTTAATTTAAAGAAAAAGTAATTAATGCAAAAGATAAAACATGTAAAAAAAAAATTGTCTTGCCTTAAAAAGACAAGTAAAATGGGACACCAGATTAAGAAATTTGGAACGAATAAAATGGAATGAAGGAAATATACAATAAAATAGCATTATACATAGATTGAAAAAGTGTATCAAACGAGTTATTGATACTATGCAGAGCTAATGCATTCATTATTAGGCGGAATATGAAGGTAGTTATGGCGGAACGGCCAATCTGGACAATAAAAAGAAGATTTTGAAACTCAGAAAATGAATTATAAAAGGAGCATGTGCACCACGTAACTCTTTATGTACCAAACATTAGTTCTCTGAGTTAAATATGCAAGGCTTTTTCTAGGGCAACTGGTATTTTGGATGTACATAAGAACAGTCAAGAAGTATAAATATACAGGTAAAAATCCACTAAAATCCTAATAAATATTAAATTGGAACCCATAATTCAATTATACGATGCTGAAGATCTTGCCAGATGAACCCATTAAAATTAAATTATGAATCGACCTCTATTAGAACCATGAGTATAGCATGGGGAATTCTTGGGAGGGACCTGATTTTGACATGCCAGCAACAATTACAACATGACATTGAATGGTTGTTTGGCTGGAAATAAGTTATCTCGAAATTATATTCGAGATTAGTTATTCAAAAATAATTAAATCTAGGATGAATTATTCCATGCATTTTATTCCAATAACATGTGATAAGTTCATTCTAAAATTAATTCAAAATTAATTATCCTTTGTCCCAAACGAATCCTAATGGTGTAATTGTCCGGTTAATCATGTATGTACGAATTACTATTACTATAAGGTGCCGTTTGGTTTGCGGTTTGGATGTAAATAATTTCGGAATAAAAATTTGTTTCACCTGTTTGGTTGTTAATATTTGGGATAACTTATCCCGGGATTAATAATTAGTCCCGGGAGGGATAAGTTATCCATAAATATGATGGGATTATTATCCCATGTTATCTTTGAGTATTACTTTCTTTTTTTTTAATAAAATATAAGGTATTTTTATAAAATTATGGACAAGTTACTAAAGTATGTTGACATTCGCTTTCTAACTTAATACATGCTTAATTATTAAATAAAAAAATATTTTTATATTTAGTTAAAAATATTTGAAAATTTAATTTTCTAAAAAATATAATTTGACTCTCCAAATATTAATGATACTAAATAATAAAAATTAGAGTAATTCTTTTTCACATTTTTGATGATGAATTTTTTTAACAAAAAATGAGATTATCAATATTTTATGGAATTTAGAATAAAATAAGTAATTTAACAAGAAATATTAGAGATTCATACACATTTAAGAAATATTTTATTTATGAATATATTATACGTTAAATTTATTTGAATAATTATTATGTTTATTTATATATTTTAATTTCTCCAAAAAATAATAAAAATATCGACTCCATTGTTGAATTACATATTTTAAATTAAATATCTTTTTAATCACTTAAAAATTGATATTTTATATATCAATTAAAATAAATTTTAATATTCTATATTATATAAGTGATATGTATTTAAATGAAGTGACATAAACAACAAATCATCTTTTACTTTAATAAACTTAAGTTGAAAATTTTTATTTCAAACTAAATAATATGTAGTAAGATTTTTTTTAAACGCACACGGCATAATCATGGGAAGGCACACACAAAAAAATTAAAACTAAATAAGGTGAAAGTTTTATTTTAAAATACACACAATATAATTATGGAAATGCACACACACAAAAAAATTAAGCTAAATAAGATGAAAGTTTTCTTTTTAAGAATAAATATTAAAAGTTTGAAAAGAAATATATATATATATATATATATATATATATATATATATATATATAAGATGGAGGGTATTTTGGTAATCAATTAATTTATTCCTAGAAATTATACCATCCATATTACTTGAATACAACAAACCAAACACTCAATAAAAAATAATCTCAGCATAACTAATCTCAGTATAACTTATCTCATCACAACTTATTCCAACATAACTAATCTCGATATAACTTGTTTTCAAACCAAACGACCTAAGATGTCATATTTGTCTTTCAATGGTACAATTAATTATGCAGCAATTATTATTATCTTTTTCCTTCAACTAAGCAAAAACTATACAATTTTATGCATAATTTCATATTGGAATTAATTGCTCCAACGTTGCAATGAAACGGCGTCATACAATAATAATATACTATAAACAACATTTTTCAAAGAGATGAGTGTCTTTATAAATGGGCCAATGACCTCAATTACTAAAATTCCAGAAACAATTATCCTATCCCAAATATTGTCAACTAAAATCATCTTTTAAGTTGTCATAAATTGACTATTTTAAGGATGCTACAATATCCCTGGTTCTAGAAACTGCCATCTGACAATATTGAAAAGTGATTTGTGATCAATTTTCCCATTAATAATTGATTTTATCCTCTAGATTATGAGAGGGACACTTAACTGACAAATTTAACAAGTCAATATTTATTATAAAAGAAACACTTCTTAATGATAGTAATAATGAATATTGGATCACAATAGTGTCAAATAAAGGACAATTTAAATAAATGGGTTTGTCAGATATTTCATGATCAAAATGGTGAAAACGCATGGACATAGAGCATCTTTAGTGTGCAATTTTCACGTTAAAAAAACAGACGGACATTAAATATATTTACACTGAAGGTGCTCTACTTTCACGAGTCTTCGGTGAATCTTTTACATTTTAAGGAAAGGTTCATTGTTAGTCATGAGCCTTCTGTGAATTTTACATTTTTGAAGAAAGACTTCTTTCCTTAATGCACCTTCAACATAAATTTTATTATCTCGAAATCTGAAAAGACTGTCATCATCTGAATTGATGGGACAAGAGAAGACCATTTTTTCACACACTAAAGATTCATCTTTACAATGCACCTTCAATCAAATTATAAAAACACCTTTGACTTCATCTCATTTTTACTAAAATAAGAGAAAGTCTCCATCTTTACCTGAGGTTCCCCTTTTTCACCATTGTCATTTTCTTCAAGATAAAGACCCTACAAACTTTTATTTAACATACTAAAAAACAAAGCTTCACAACTGGATACAGAAGCACGATACCTATTATATTTATTGCGTGATCAACTGAATTTGCGTATAGAACATCAGGTATTTTTACTTTTGAATAATTGCTTAATCTATCTTTTTTTTTAAGTTTTTAAGTCGGAAAAACTAACTAAATTTATATGTATATAGTTCGTGTGGAAGTCATACAGTCTCGATGTTTTTGCTACATTACCAGATTATTGTGTGAATGGTCAAGTGTTTGGCGTGCTACTGTACCGGTAATAGCTTGGGATGCAGTTGAGTGACACTATCCATATAGGGTACTACATCAGTTTAGGTTGATTCAGAATATTTCGAGTAGAATATTGTGGGATCCCAAACATTTTCAGTTGGATCGGAGAGGAAGAGCTAACTTTAATTGGCATCATTTCTTTATTAAAGAGGTTGAAATCTGGAGAGACAGACGAAATCACAATGTTGAGCCTGATTGTCTCGAAGATGACACTGAATATGTGCAGTGGTATAACACAACTACTCGTCAATTGATCAATAATCCGGCTCATCAATTTAAACAAGGTTATCAAAGTTTTGCATGCAGACACAATTTTGGTACAATACTACCTTATAATTATCTGTATAATTATGCTTTACTTTCAGCTTCCTTACATAAGTTCTGGTAGGCCATAAAGTTATGTGATATTATTAGTAAAATCTCACTTTACACTACAATTTACGTAAAGTTGAGAAATGCTTTCCACTTTTGACATTCACATGTATTTCCTACTAAATTTAATGATATGTTTTCTGCCACCACGACCTTGACGACGATATGTTTCAACCTCGAATACCCCTGTTTCTCTGCTATAAGTTGTCACCTGATGATTTTTAGACTTCAATTCACACTTCAAAATTTTCTTTGCAATCACAGGTGGCTATAGTTCTTTTTCATTAATGAGCTCTTGTACATATTGCTTTCTGAACACAAATCTTTTCACAATTTGATCGTATGTAAGCTTAATCATTGCAGTAATTGGAAGATCTCGAGATTTCTTTAAGAATTCATTAAAAGATTCAGAAAGATTGATTGTTAAAATGCCCCATCTTTTACCACCATCACGATGAACTGTCCACTTTTCTAATGTAATTTTCATTAAGAAATTGTACATACCTGGCTCAGCATCTTTCAAACAATGATGACAGCTTTGAACTTGCATTATTAGTGTTGAATAGCAGTCTGCCACATTAATCCCTCAAGCTGCTTGTTAGGGAAGTTAGACAGAAAGTTACTCTTCACATGCCTAAGACAAAAGCGATGATATGCATTCGGCTCATGTAACTCAACCAAATCATTAAAACTTTGAAGTATTTCAGGAGCATGATCAGATATGTACGTAACACCTCCACGACCAGCTATCACATGAATTCCAAGACACGATAAAAACCATGACTATGCTTCTTTGGTTTCCTTGTTAACAATTACAAAAGCAAATGAAAATATTTGCCCATTTGCATCAGTAGTCACAGCAATCAACATCTTTAAATCATATTCTTCATAAATGTGAGTCCCGTCAATAGAGATGACTGCTCTACATCTTTTAAATCCTTTTATACAAGGTTTAAATGTCCAGAATACATATTTAAAAATATTTACCTCTGATGTTGATTCATCGGTATGCATCCATTCCACTACCGTTCCTTAATTAAAATGTTAAAGTGCATTCATGTACATTGAAAGTTGTGCGAATGACTGATCAAAGTCACCATATATGAATTTGAAAGCACGTCCATGCTTTTTTTAGGAAGGTGTATGTTTTAATTCAACCTCAACAGTAATCTGGACATCTTTCACCTTGAATTGAGGGTTATTCCCGAGGAAAGGTAGCAACAAAGAAGCAATCAATTTAGAATTCAAGTTAAAATTATCAGCTTGAATTATACCGATTTGACAAGTATGCCTGCCATAATATTTTTCGATAGTCCATAAATTTGTTGATATTTTTTGACCTTTGAGCATCCAATCACATCCAGATTTCCACCTCCTGCACTTAACGGTCCAATAATTTTTTTTGGATTCCCACCAGTGAACTCTCTATTACCCTGCAAACTCTATATTTTTACAGCTGTCTTTAATCTTTCCTTACAAGGAAATAACTGTCCACACTTAAGATCCGACTCTTTATCATTTAATCAAATTTTACATCCAACACCCTCTGATTCATGGGTAGAAGCATACATATCTGGACGATCTTAAAGATTATTCAGAAATGGAATGTTCTCCCTATAAAATCGTATATTTTGTGGCACCTCAATGCCTGGTTGTTGATCACTGTCATTATTATCACCAGAGTCACTCATTTCATCTGACTGGTATGCATCATTCGGAGCATCACTGTCAGAATTGTCATCCGCATGAGTATCAACATAGGCATCAACTTCTATCCTAACTTGTATTTCAGAAACTCTTGGAAGCTCTGGAACCTGAGGTAAATTACTAGTTCCTGCACCATCTCTAAAATCATAATGATGATAATTATCGACATCAAAATTTATACCAAAATCAGTACATCCATGGCCATAATTACCGGATGAAATATCAACTTGTGGTGTTATACTCTGTTACAAGGGGCTCGTAAAACTTTGAAATTCTGAGAAATTACTAGTCATATTTGTAGATGGTTCATAAAAAATCAGAAAAGGGGTCATTAAGATTCAAAGAGGGTGTAGCGAAATTTAAAGAGAGAATTCAAATTATGTGTAGGTTCAACAACATCTAATGCTTCTGGTTTAATATACATCTCCAACAAATTAAGATTCATCATATAACACACTGTATCAGGTGCCACCATAAACTCTTGCAAAGACTCATTATCAAGTATATTTCAGAATAATGAGCATTAACCTGCACAGTTGAAAATAGCCATCTACCCGAAATAACAAGCCCTATCTCATTTGAATTAGTTTTCATTCTAATATATAAGTTTCTAACTAGCCAATCATACTCAACATTTAGTGAAAGTTTAACAACTGCACGAGCACCACAATTATATCTAACTGTATCAGATTCATATATGACATCGTCGCCCCAATACAATGCAACTCTAACATGACGCTCATTCAACATTTTTAAACCTGTAAAAATAACTTTAGTTATTAATAAATTATTTACTCAATAGGGAGAGCAATATACTAAGAAAAAATTACTAACCCTTTTTAGTCCAATTCAGATTGAAGGATACGTCAACTGTAAAGTACAATAGTTTTTGTGAATTCTTAGTAATATACATGACAATGAAGAGGATATGCGTATACATAGAGGAACAAACAATAATAGTGAAGACACTCTGCATAAGAGTGTATTTTTAATTTGCCGAAAAGTACATTGCTGTCCATGAGTCTTTAAGGTATGAAAAAATTATTCCCTATTATCCTATCAATTCAGAAAATGATAATCTTTTTCAGATTCTTGAACAGTAAATTTCACAGAAGGCTCATGACGACTAATGAGCCTTTCTTTAAAATGTAAAAAATTTATTGAAGACTCGTGAGAGTAGAGCACCTTCAGTGTAAATTTATTTTATTGAGATGAAGAAAGGGGACCTCAGGTAAAGATAGAGACTTTCTCTTATTTTAGTAAAAATGAGATGAAGTCAAAGGTGTTTTTGTAATTTGACTGAAAGTGCATTGTAAAGATGAGTCTTTCGTGTGTGAAAAAATGGTCTTCTCTTGTCCCATCAATTCAGACGATGACAGTCTTTTCAGATTTTGAGATAATAAAATTTATGTTGAAGGTGCATTAAGGAAATGAGTCTTTCTTCAAATATGTAAAATTCACAGAAGGCTTATGACTAACAATGAGTCTTTCCTTAAAATATCAAAAATTCACTAAAGACTTGTGAAAGTAGAACACCTTCAGTGTAAATATATTTAAAGTCCGTCTATTTTTTTAACGTGAAAATTGCACACTAAAGATACTCTACGTCCATGCGTTTTCACCATTTTAGTCATGAAATATCTGAAAATCCCATTTAATGAAATTATTCCTTATTTGACACTATTTTTATCCAACTCTCAGTAATAATGATGATGATAATCAAACTTGTAACCATTCTTTTCTTCCCCTCATCAATTTTACGGTTGACTAAAGAAATAAGTTCGAGATCCCTTTACGTTTGGTAAGACATACTTTTAAAGTTGGTGAAACATGTCATAAAATTAAAAATTAAAAACAATATATTTTTTTACAATTTTTTTTACTTTAATTTACACACATACTTGGATCTTTCTCTCTGCCAAAACCAAAACTAGATTTGTTTTTATGGAACCACTTTTTATATGGAGATAGAAGTACGAAGGACTATGCTTAAATGGGAAACTAAATTCTATTTGGTAATTTTTGATAAAATTAATTTGCACATCTAACTAGAAATTCATAAAAACCTGCATTATGAAGAACAATTTAAAATTGAAAGATTATTGTAAAAAGCATTAACTGGTTAATAAGTAATGATAATCAATTTTAAAGATGATAAATAAGTAGCCGTTTGGCCATGAAAATTAAAATATTTTGGAGTTGGAGTTGAAATTGGAGTTGGAGTTGTGTTTGGCCATATCTTTTTTGAATTTTTTTTTTTTACTTTTGAAAAAACTTTTTAAAATATGATTTTATGCCCCAACTTTTACAAACTATCAAAATCACCCAACTAAAATTTACTTACTAACGAAAAAATAACACAATTAGCCACTTTTATAAAAATAATTACATATACATGGTCATATTTAATGAATTTCAATTATGACATATAAAATATTTACATTAATAGTCGTTTTGTCATATTTGAAAATTTTAAAAATGAATGTTATATTAACAGATCACTGCTTTCTATTTTTTAGGTAACAAATATTATCTTTCAAACAAATTTATTTTCTTAGGAATTTATTTAATTTATTTCCTTTATTTTTCGTTCATAAAAAATAGGAAATGATGAGTTGTTATTAAATTTTAGGGTGCCGCTAATTTATTTCTTTAATTTTCTTATACATGAAAATTTTACTGTGTGTGAATAAATTATTTGTATGTAGAACATACTTTGCATATTTATGGCAGATTTATGTTTCTTTATACTTTGTATATTTATATATATGTGTATATGATATATACATGATATAAACTTCGTATATAACATGCTTTGTATATTTATGTTATAAATATGCTTAGTATGTTTTTAATACTTTATATATTTATATATGTGTGTATATGATATATACATGGTATAAACTGTATATATAACATAGTGTATATTTCTATTATAAATATAATATTTTATATATTTATGGGTATAAATATAATACTTTGTGTATATAAAGATACCAAGTATTATGGTATATAAATGTAGCAGTTGCAGTTTAAGGTATAAATTTGTTAAATTGGACATATTTGTTTTATGAAAAATATGTATCACCGATTTATATTTTTAGCATATATATGGTATAAACTATTTATATTTGAATAATATAATAAAGATGTACACAATATAATATATATAGTCAAATTAAAAATGAGAATAATTTGTGACAATGGTAAACTAATCTACTACAACTTTATTAATTTCATAAATATAGAAAACGATTATCCATTATTAATTACACGACTATAATTCCTTAAATGTCCATATCACAACAGAAAAATAATAATAATAATAATAATAAGTATTATTATTATTATTATTATTATAGTAATTAGGATCATTAGAAGTACAATAATGTCTTAAATAAGGGAGAAAAATATTGATGAGAGAGAAAAAGAGATAGTATATATTAATTAGGATAACATTAAGTTTGAAATTCTAATTATCTTATTCTTTAAAACTGTTATATACGTAATATTAAAAAAAAGTAATGTTTTAAGGAGAGTTTTATGTAAAAATTTACAAGATTGGGGTTATATGTAATAATAATTAAAGTTGAAATTGGAGTTGAAAAATTGTGAAAATACCAAAAACCTGTTTTCCTTTTTCAGAAAAAAATATCGGAATTATTTTTTGAATTTTCATGACCAAACACTACAATTTTCAACTCCGAAAAAAAAAATTTGAAAAAAAGAAAAATATTTTCATGGCCAAACGGGCTCTAAGTCTTTTGTTTCCCATCCACCTGCTTTTCTAACACTCCTTATCCTTTTCAAGGATTATTTCATTTGGAATCGATTGACGCTTCACGCATGCATAGACTTTGTCCTTTATGAACACAAAATAAGAGCACTTGCAGCTTAAATATGAGATGCATTCGTCTTTGACTTGAACTATCTTTTGAATGAGGATCTGATGATAATTCCTAACATATTTCATAGTTGCTTATAGTCTCCTCCTTATGTTAAGAAAACTAAAATACATACTCCATCTTCTTTGGGGAATCCATCTTTGTGCATCATGGTATATTCATTAATCATATACCGCACATCAAAATTATTAGATGGATAACATGTGATTCCTGACTTAGAACCAACTTTAAGAAGGAATTAATCATAATTTATTGGTCTAATGCATACAAGTGTTATTGTATGCAACATATCATATTTCAGATCAACACGTGAAGTTTTGTTCTCATTAGCAATGCTTTAGCTATTTATCGAAGGCATTCAATGTCAAACCATTATCATTAAGATGAATTGTCTTAATTACACAATCTGAAAATTATGCTCTTGACTCAATTTTGTTGAGCAAGCAATTTTATGAATACCAAACTGCAGGTTGACAATAAATATACATAGTGATCATGTTATTGATGCATCTTAATAGATCACATGATAGGTGAACAAGCACTTATTCGCCTTTTATACTTTTCAAATTTTAAGGAATTCAATCCCCAAATTAGTTGGTCCAACCAACTTATCATGAGAACAAGCAGCATTAAAGTTCATGAATAATTTTTGAATTCTTCAATATATATTCAATACTCAATATGCACGTCTTCAGAATGTCATAATCGTTCATGTCAACTTATGAATTTATTTGTCCTAGTAACTTCAAGTTTACCATGACATGTGTCTTTTATTTTAGTAAACTTCTTGTTTACTGTGACATGAATTTTGTATCAATAACAATAAATTCTTAATTTATTATGGCATATGATGAATTTTGTATCAATAACAATAAATTTTTAGTGTATTATGGCATGTGATTTCATCATGCTTGGGTAACTTTTCACATTCATGTTTCTTACCACAGTAACTTGAAGATATTCAATCTTTCAATTATTCTACCTCTTTTAGAGGTGGATTGTGATATCTTCACAATAAAAAATACGATCAAGTGTATATACAGTCATATTCACCCCAGGGTATAAATCTGTATTTATAATAATCGAAATTCTCATTCCCAGAAATGGAATATATTCATGCCTTAAGCGTATCAAATTATGATAGCTACTACAAAAGTAAATTGAGGCATACATATGATTTATTGCTACCACATTCAATTCAAGGAATGAAACATATTTTTTAATGGGATATGTTTCATGACTTTTTCACCAAAGATCCATTATTTTGCCTTAACCATCATAATATCATTAAATGGTGCATTGAGATTATAATTCGACGTCTTATCTATATAAAGGCGTCTTAGGCATAAATCGATGGGAGTTGTACCCAACATATTATCATCTCTTTTGATAATATTATTTTTGAGGAATAAATTTAAAACATAAATGGTTCCAAATCAATTTTTTTTCCTCAAATCCAACAATAATTATATTATTAGTAGCAAAAGACAAATAACATAAGGATTACTAACCTTGAAATTACTTTAGATTTATAATCTCACCTTGTTAAGATTTATAATCTCACCTTATTTGACAGAGTCTCGTACCGATAACGTGTTATGAAATATAAAGCAAAAAGAATAAGAATAAAGAGAGAATAGAGAATAATTCTTATTTCTCTTGAGAATCTCTTGGATTCTTGAGTATTATTTACAATAGGAAAAATTTATTCTTAGTTTCTGACTAAAAGACAGATACTTCAAATCCTCATCTTATCTATATTATTATTTATTGATAGACATTCACTATAATGTAAATACATTTATAACATTTTTGAATTTGATATCTTACGACGATAATCAAAGAGTTAATATCAGTAGTAATTATTCTAAATTAAAATTATTTGTAACAGTAATCATATAAACATTTTGGATTAAAATAAAAATTCATGCATATATGGTTGGATCATCCCATATCCCAGTTTTTGCTTTAACAGTGCAACGAGGTCTTCCACCTAAATAACAAATAAGAATAATATAAACAGTGTATTTTATTGTAAAATTGAAGAGGTAGAATATACATAAATTTTACTTCTATTTTTTTTAAAATGTGTAATATCTCTCTCATAAAATTAAGGTGTATTAGAAAAATTCTCTAACAAATTCAATTAGGAAAAGTATGCATTTACCGTTCATGTAATTAGTTTTTGTCCTTCTCCGGGTCACCTTTTACTTCTGTTATCTTAATTATATCTATCAGTGATATTATCCAAAATTAGACTAAATATATATGCAGACCTCTTAATTATTCATTTTTTTTATTATAGGCACCTCAATTAAGTCGTGTACCTATTGAACCCTTTACTCTTTTCAATTGAGCATAAATATCCTACGTGGCACTTTTTCAATACCTGCATTATTTAAATCTTGGGCGTGTGAATTGTACCTTTCATGACGTGAAAATTACCATCAATCATAAAATTTCATGTCATTAAAGAAGAAAAGATTAAAAAAAAAAAAAATAATAGAAGTAAATTGCTTGTTTCCTCTTCTATATTTTATCTCTTTTTCACCATTGAAGCCTAGCTAAATAACATACTCAATTTCTTCTTTATCCCTCTTCTTCCATCATCACTCATCTTTTTTCTTACATTAATTTTAATATTTTTTTTTTGTCTCTTTTAATTTTTTCACTTTTCAAATATAATTTTTACTAAGAAGAAAAAGGAGGACCTCTTACCCAACAACCATTATAGAAAAATTTGAAAATGGTAGAAGGTGAATTATTTTATATTGTAGTGGATGGTATTGAATTTTTTTTCGGTAAAGTTCATTGTTATTTATGAAATTCGAATTTAAATTAATATTGATGAAGAATGAAGCCATTGTTGAAAAACTTGAAGGATCACCATTGCTTCACCATCACTGTCGACCATCTATGGTTGAAGCCACTGTCGAACAAAATTTGGCTATGACATTGAATTATTTGGTTTGCATAATGAATTAACTCAAGCTTCAAGAATGTAATTTTTATGTCGAAGGTATAAATATTCACCGTGGCAGACGGTGCCATGGCTGCTCCAATTTCTCTTTTTTTTTTTAATTCTTTATACGTGGCTTTTTTTTTATTGGTTATCTTTTTCTTTTTCTTTTTAATTTTGGATTAATTATGACTTCTTACTCTCCAAGTAGAGAGTTCACTGCACATGTCATGTCGCATCAGCAATTGTGCTCAATTGAAATCATTTGTGAAAGAGTAAAGGGTTCAATAGGTTAATTGAGGTGATTATATGGAAAAAGAAGAATAGTTGAGGGGTTTGTACATGTATTTAGCCCCAAAATTATGTATTTCATTAGGTCAAAGTCAGTGACAGACACTCAAACTTGTTGCGAAAATTCACTTAGATCCCTTAACTAAGACATGTTCCTATCAGACTCCTAAACCCCCCGAATTTTGTTCCTATTTGGCATTTTTTTCTCTATCAGCAAAAAGCTCAAAGTGTAGGTTGTACACACGTGATGACATGGGAAAACGAGCTAATTGAAAACTGACACGTGGCGTTGTGGGTTCAATAATTATTAAAAATTAATTATAATTTTTTTAAAAAAAGTATGTAAAAATGGCATTGAGGAAATTATTAAAAAATAATTCTAAAATTATTTAAAAAATAAAAATAAAAAACTAATTATTTTTAAAAAATTATAATTTTTTTTAAAAGGAAATAAACCATTAAAAAATTATTTTTTTAAAAAAATTAATTATTAAAAAAATTATAAGAATTTATAAAAAATGAAAATAAAAAATGGCATTGAGGATATAAATTATGAAAAAATAATTATAAAATTATTTTTAAAAAACTGATTATTTAAGAAAATTTAAAAAAAAATTTAAAAAATGAAATAAATTATTTAAAAAAAAAAATTAATTATTAAAAAAATTATAAAACTTATTAAAATGAAAATAAAAAATGGCATTGAGGATCTAAATTATGAAAAAAAAATTACAAAATTATTTAAAAAATAAAAATAAAAAAACTAATTATTAAAAAAAATTATAAAATTTTTTAAAAGATGAAAATAAAAAACAAAATTATTTTTAAATTCAGTTTTATTAAAAAATATATATATTTGAGCCCTCTAATGCTTTTTGGGGTCTTTAGTGTTTAAGAAAACAGATTTTGTTATTAAAAAAATTTTGGGGCCCTCAATGTCATTTGACATCTTTTTATTCGTAAATTAATAAAAAAAAATGTTCCTCACGCGTCTCTCATGATGGCACTGTACACACAGTGTCACATAGGTAAAAAAATGTTCAATTGAAACAAAATTCAAGAGATTTAGGAATCTGATAGAAACATGTCTTAATTTAGAGGTCTAAGTGAATTTTCGCAGATATTGACCTTTTCATTAATATATGTCACATCCATTCACTATGTCATGACACCATAATTTTATAGAAAACCAGTTATTTCTTTGGAAGTAACTGATGTAATCACGTGGCTATATATAAATTTGGTCCTTTGAAGATGACTTTAGTCGACTAGATTTAGATTTTTATAGGCAGCATAAGGTGGAATATTATAACATGAAGTCTTGAATTAAATTTATATTGTGTTTGATTAATAATATAAAATTATTTTAATTTTTTTGACGTTGTTTGATACTCTAGATAAAGTGGGATATCCCAACATTAAATTTTGAATTAAATTTATATTGTATTTAATTGATGAATAAATTTATCTCGAGAGTATGAGTTTATATATACCATTAATCAAACACGGCATAAATCTAATCTCTAACTTAATTTTGACATCTAACTTAAAATTATATAACTCCACCCTCATAGTGAAATACACTAATTCAAAAATTATAATCAAGACAATTTAATTCGCTTATCAACCTATATTACCTACCCCTAAAGTGAGTGAAAACACAGTACTAGTTAAGTCCTTCAAACTTCAAAGTTTGGCAAGTGGTATAGGTGGGTGCCATCTCATATAGATCAGGATTATAATCAAGTCTGACTTTTTTGCTCTAATTATAAAGACTTGTATTATGAGAAAATTAAAGAACTAAAAAATGTAATGCCACCAAGACGATTTAGGAAGTAAATTAGTATTATTTTTCCAAATATAAGAAAATTCATATAAAACAAATATTCTAGCAAATTATTATGTTGATCATTATCCACTGCGTAACCCATAATTATTGGAGATTGGTCCCTCCCTCCATCTTACTATCTCTCTCTCAAGTTCAGTTTTATTTATTTAATTCTTTTTATTATTTTATACACCAATGAAACTCCTCTCAATAATGTCGATCTCTAGGAAATACATATTTAATTAATATACTTTCTCCATTTTATTTGATTTGACTTTTATATTTAAATAAATTCTTATTTTTATTTTTTCATTTGAGTGGATCAAGAGAAAGTTGTTATTTTACTATGATACATTCGTGATTATTGAATAATTGCTTAAAGTACAAAAAGTGAAATTTAAATTTAAATTGTTATTTTACTATGATACATTCGTGATTGTATGATAATTATAAATAGATCACTAAGACATTATCACAAATTGAAAAATCCAAATGCATCAATCACAATAATTATCAAAATCATTGCCATTTCGTTTGGTGAGATAAACATTATTATGTCTATAAAAATCTGTAATAGAGGCTAAGCTTAAATTTTTATATATTTTTGGTAAATTTTTTTTTAATATAAATGCAAAATTTGGACCAAAACTATTGTTTTTTCCTCAAAACACAGTACCTTGGATTGCTATATCAACAAACTACATGTTCACACTACAAGTACTTTTAAGAGTCAGAACATATATTAATTAATTATAATTAGATAATACTTTCTCCGTTCCATTTTATCCGTCCCAGATGGAGATGACATATTGATTAAGAAAAATAATTAATAACATGGCTAGTTTACCACAATATCCCTATTAAATGTTGTTTACATTTTAATTTAAAGAAAAAGTAATTAATGCAGAGGGTAAACATGAAAAAAAAAATTATCTTATCTTGATAAGTAAAAAAGGACAAGTAAAATGGGACATCAAATTACTCCCTCCGTCCCAAATTGCGATGACACAAATATTAAGAAAACAATGATTGGTAACGTAACTTTATCATTTTGCCCCTCTTAATTGTGTCTTGTTGTTAGTTCCAATATTGACGTATGACTAATACCAAAGCACCATTTATATTTTTAATGGTGTAGTTTTAATGGTACTCCTCTTTGCAACATTTTTCAAGAATGCTAATAACAACGAGTAATCAATTACACTAAGGGTATAATGGAAAAATAAAAATTTGTCTTGTTTTGATAAGTAAAATAGGACAAGTAAAATGGGACATCAAATTAGAAAATTTGAGACAGGTAAAATGGAATGGAGAGAGTAGTAAATTTGAAACTGATAAAATGGGACGGAGGGAGTACAAATTAGTAAAAGACATGTCATCATGTATTTTTTAAAAGTTTAGCACAGATACCAGCTCGTGTATATGGGCACACTTATAGACTCATATTAATCCACTTATATAACCATTTCATTGTCACGGATATATTTTCAACTCTAAATTAAAAAGTTAAAAAAAAAAATTGTTTAACAATCAATTTAAAACAATACCAAAAAAGAAAGAAGAAACAAATCTTATGACTTAGCTTTAACAAACCATAAAAAAATGTCTTTGACTTAACTATACAGAGACAAGTTAGCAAAACATAAAAAGTTTCTTTTCTTTGTATTAAATAAATTACAATAACGTCTCAATCTCAAAAGTAACTGAAAAAAGGCATAAAAATATAATATACCCGAACTTCTTATCGAAATTATTAGTTACTCGTTGGCCAATTATGTCAAAAGAGCACTTTTCTCCAAGGTTTAATTGCCTCGTTTAGCCGATGAATTTACAAACTTCTCTATCATTCGATCAAGCCAATCTGTAACTGATTGTTATCCTCTTATTTTACTTAGCTGTTACATTAATTTTTTTTCTTTTCACTGTTTTATTTTAACAAATCAAGATAGTTTCATTATTTTTTCACATCCTATACAATTCATAGCATTGATAATAACATAATATAGTAATAATTATTTAATTTAAAGTTCTATAATTAATAAGACAATCCATAGAATTGAATAATTACATAACCTAGTAATAATTGTTAAATTTAAAGTTTCTATTATTAATACAATTGATTTAATAAAATATATTTTTATTTAAAACTTCCTAGGAAAATAAAACGGATAAGTTGAGACGAGATATCCAGGTCAGTGTAAATAATATAAGTAGATAAAGGTCCCTTAACACCAGAAAGTCAAGACAAGATTTCCAGGGTAGTGCCAGCTTCAACAGTACTCCCTTAACTTAGAAAAACTGACTACCCACGTCACCACAAATTAACTAATGCATATAAATTTGATTGGGAATTCAACGCTTCATACTTTATGCTCTACATTGGAAAGATTCATGAATCAATATTAATGGTTAACCTTTAATTCTTATCACTAATTTTAAAATTTCATATTTATTGAAATTCCCGTGGTTATCCAGGCCAGGGTAGCTCGTTGGCAATGGGCTAGAATGACCAACAAACAACAAAGACCTAGAAAAAAATAATCAATACACCCTCTCAAGTCTTTAATTAAAAAAAAAAGAGATAACTCAAGTTAGAAAATAAAATCGCTTGAACAATTGGGACAATTATTAAACAACTGCATTAATTGTCACCACAACTTCGCATAGTTATTAAACAACTTCGAACAATTATCAAAGTTGTTGGAACGAAAATATTTTAAAAAGAAAACTGAAAAAAAAGTTCATCTCTTTCACCTAATTTTTAAAACTTGAAGGACCTCACTTAATTAGAAAACTTGTTTATCCCTTTTAGTCTAAAGACCATATTTCACTATTTAAACTCATTAAATAGTCATAATATAAGTAATTAATTAAAAGGAATTTCTTTTATTAATCTTCCACACAATCCCAATTATTTGCCACTCCATCAATTGCTCCAACAAGCATTTCAAAAGAATCTTGATCATTTGATCAAGTTACATGTATTCACATACTAAAATTTTAAAAAAAAAAAAAAAAAGGGAAATAACAAATACACATCGACCCCATTCACTTTTTTTTCCTATTACACCCATGGCCAAATGGGACCAATGTGATGATCTGAATTAAATTAAATTAAATTAAATTAAAAAAAGGGGACAAATTTGATCATCAAAGAGATGGGAATCGTGTGCATCTCTGTGAAAGGAACACTTTACAATCATCCTTCGGAGCAATGGTAGGAATATACGAGATATCATCACAGCCGTTGGTTTTGTGTCTTTTGAAATCAATCAGAGCCGTGAACATAGCAATGAAAAGCATCAGGTGGTTGATAGCATACTTCTGGCCCACACATGCATGGGGCCCAGCTCCAAATGCTAGAAAGTTCTTCTTGTAAACCCGATCCTCTTGTCTCTCTTCCATGAACCGGTCCGGGTCAAACTTCTCCGGTTCAGTAAATCCCTGGAAAGACGAGTCAAAAACCGACGGGAATACAATTGTCCCTTTTGGGATAACGTAATCTTCCGTTAACCGGAATTCTTCGCCGGCAATGTGCGGCACCATAGTTGCCGGAGCTCTGATCCTAATAATCTCACGCGCCACCGCTTCTAGGTACTTCATTTCCCTGAGCATATCCGCCGTCAGCGGCTGATCAGATTCCGACGACCAGAATTTCGCTACTTCTTCCCGGACTTTCTCAAGAACATTTTGGTGAGAATCCAATAGCACCAGTGCCCATAGTAAAGCAGAAGTAGAAGCATCTTGAGCTGCAAAGAGGAAGTCGAATAGGTAACCTCCAAGTTCCTTGTTACTGTACTCAAATGGCTTTGTTAATCCATTTTTCTTAGCTTCGTTAATCTCTCTTAAATTCTCCTGCATCCAGAAATCAATTAAGCATGTAGGTTGTTCTTCACTTTTCATCTTGTTTAAGCTCTGTTCCACACAAACCGAAAGAGTTTCGACCAATCTCCCAACTCCTAACCTAGCGTTTCTGAAAGCGAAACCCGGTAAATCAACGGGGAGTTTCATCAACCCAACATTGAAGTAATTGTAATCAACATTGAATCGCCTTCTAGATTCTTCATTCAAGTATGGACCGACAAAGACGATCTGGGAAGTATCTAAATTCATGTCCCGGCAAAGGAGACGAAGCGGGATTGGAGTGCTAGGGGATTTAGATGCTTCATCCAACCAGGACTTGAAGTGTTTGATAATAATCCTCTGTTGGATATCGGTGTACGTAGCAAGAGCTTTCGGGGTAAAATTTGGGGCAATTCTTCGGCGGAGGTCTTTATGTTCTTGCCCAAATAGGTAAATCAAGTTATGCTCCCCGAATAGCTTTTTCCCGAAAGGGTGACCGATGAGATGGAAAGCGTCGGGGCGGACATTGGCGAAGACCTTGTGAGAGAGGTCAGTGGAATGGATGTATAGAATGAACTTACCGATGGTGTAATTAGCTGAGAAACCATGTCTTGTAGACTTAGCTAAAGCGGATTGAAGGTCCCAGAATTTGGTGGGGTTGGTGACTAAAGGGAAAACGTTGCCAAAAAAGGGAAACACTAAACTCGGACCAGGAAGAAAACGCTTCTTTTTGAGGTAAAAGATTTGTTCAAGAAGAAGTATAAGAGCTATGAAAGAGAAGAGATAAGGTGTCCATGGAGATATCATTATCCAAATGGATGCCATAAGCAATGCAGTAAAGCTCTCTCTTCTTCTTCTTCTTCTTCTTCTTCTTCCTTGCCCCTTCACCAAACTGTTTGATGATATTATGAATTTATAAATGCTTTGTAGGTTTTTGGTTGTTGTGTTTATATAATAGGAAGAAGGGTCAAAATGTGAAGAGGGGATTGGTGGGTCAAACAAGAAAGCTGAAGGGAAATATAGGAAAACTGTGAAACAAATTGGAAAACGTGGAACAAGAAAAAACGAAGAGACCAAATCTGAACTGTTTTTTTAAGACAAAATTTTTCAGATGGTAGAGTGACATAGTTATCTCATATCTGTGTTGTATTTTTAACCTGGTCACAGGTGGTTTTGGTCATTGTTGCATGGCTTGTTGTCGAGAAGGTGAAGTTTTTCCAGTTTTGTGGTCTGAGTTTTCACTTTTTTGGAGAGGGAGAAAGTGCTAAATTGGGCATAGTAATTGAGTTTTATTGGAAGTTGGATAACAGATGCAAGAACAAAATGACGAGAGCGGTAAACTTTGTCTATTATAATCCGGCCCAAACTAGAGACTAATGTACGAGTTTGGACGTAAGTTTGATATTCTGATTCCGCTTCTGATTCTTGAAAATGATTCATTTTTCAAGATTGGATTTTGATATTATATTACATAAGCTACATTTGTTAAATAAGTCTAGAGGAGGTTAGTTAAAATGATAACCAAAAGTTTACATAACGAATAATGATATACTTGTTGAGCTATCAGGTTGGTGAGTATTGGCAATATAATAATATAGATAACAATAATTAAACTTGAGAACGAAAATGTCCTTTTATAATTGAAAGGCCTGTTGGCTGTTTGCATAGGAAAGCAAACAGGTAACTAACTATATAGAGATGTATTTGTGGGGTTCAAATCCAGCTTGTCTTAGTAGTGTTCCAGTGGAGGATTCCAAGACATTTGCAAAGAGACAAGGACATATTACATGGGGAATTTGCATTTTCCTTTCTCTCTGTCCAAAATCCTTCACCTATTGAACCTTACGGGGCCAGTTGCACTCCTCGATTCCACCGGATATTTATTACATTTCAGCAATTCAAGTATCGAGTAATCACATATACAGATGTGAAGAATCTTTGCAGACTTTACTCTTAGGTAGAGTGGATGTTTCCTAAACCGTCAGCAAATAGATGAAACTTTTCCTTGTGCTGTAATATAATTTTCAATTTTGGAAAAGTTAGTAAGACAATTTATCTGTTTTCTAGAGTGTCAAATATAAAAATTCTAAAAGGTTCCTATCAATTTTGACATTTAATGAAAATTGTGATGTAGCACGTAGCTGTTTTTCCGAAAAGTATGTAGTTTTTGAATGTGACTGCTAGTGGGTTAGTAATTGATATATTATTCCAGTCTTAAAACAATTTTGACTTTAAAATTAGATAGCTGCTTATCCAAGTGCCTTTCTCAAAATAGCTAAAATTGTGTTCAACCTACATTAGTTCTCCGATGTGTTAATCATACATTACTGATTCGGCTGACTTTGTTAATCATACAGAATTCTACCATACAAATTAACAATATTGCAGGAGAAAAATAACCCAAAAAAATTTCATCTCCTTTTACAATTACCGGCCATTTTCATCCTCTCAGTCCCTGATCTAATTAGTCAGCTCCCCTAGTCAAAGATGTTCGTTCATCACAAATTTCAAACCTCCTTTGTACCAAAAACGAAGTTGTGCTGAAACTTTGTATATTTTATGAGGACATTCTCTTTAGTTGTAGTCGAAAACGGAGGCTAGTTTGTGCTTTGTTTGGTCAAAACAAGAATCCATGAGGTGAGTTTTTCTACTTTGCTTTTTGAGCTGAGCTTGGAGGCAGGGCTCTTTTCTGTAGTCGAAAATGGAGGCTGGCCAAGTTTCTTGGATGGTCATATAGATTTGACTAGGGCATAGATTCATGCACAGCAACTAACATACCTAGTGTAATTCCCACAAGTGGAGTCTAGGGAGGATCATGAGTACAGACTTTATCCCTACATCCCTAACATTGGGAGGTACAGAGGTTTCCAATAGCCATAGACTCAAGTACCATAATCAGATATTAAATCCGCTACTATTATAAACGCAGAAATGAATCATTTTTACTAGTAACTACTTCGAAAGAAGGAAAAAAAAACCACAATAGCACCTTATTTTCCTTCCTTTCTATCCAACACAAAACTGCAAGCTACATACAGCCTGCCGAAGAGATAGATAACCATGGAAAGTAGATTCTTAACCAGCTAATTGATTGTAGGCCACAATTCATATTTCTCATAATTGTTTCACAAATTTAACCATGAAAAAAGAAGCAAAATTTATAGGCAAGGCCAACATCAATAGAAGTACATAGTAGATGAACAATATTCAAGTCCATATCAAAACTAGCACCTGCGACATTCTCAACAAGAACCCGCATCTGCTTCTTGACAAGAGCAGCAAGCTTACAGCCTTCTTCCTCTCCGACCACCCTTTCTGCGGGTGCTATCAGTAGGAATGGGAGTCACATCCTCTGCAAGATAAATTAGACAGTTACTGTCATCTCCAATTTCAGTTCACGTGAAGTGTTTCTCAAAAAGGTTATACCAACACAACCGACAGATAATTCTCAGTTCAGATACACGAAAGGAAAAAGAAGGCTATAAACAGTACCTATACGACCAATTTTCATTCCTGAACGGGCAAGAGCCCTGAGAGCAGACTGAGCACCAGGTCCAGGAGTTTTGGTCTTGTTTCCACCAGTGGCCCGAAGCTTAATGTGAAGCGCGTTGATTCCCAGCTCCTGTACTCAAGAAGACATTCCCTAAATGAGCGTCTACAGAAGGAAATACATTACTCAACTGATTGTAGATGGGAAGGGAAAACAAGAACTGAATATAAGCTGTACAAGCATTACTCAACTGATTGTAGATGGGAAGGGAAAACAAGAACTGAATATAAGCTGTACCTTGCATCTCTGGGAAACATCTTGTGCAGCAAGCATAGCAGCATATGGGGAAGATTCATCCCTATCAGCTTTGACCTTCATACCACCTATTAGAAACAGGTGACAGCAGAGATTCTTTACAATTTTTTCCCAATAAATAACAAAGATAATGGTTAAGAGCAGAAATATAAATAATAATAGTTAAGAGCAGAAATATAAATAAGCTTTGGAACCGTTGAGAAAACTACAGAAAATCTAGCAACCTTTCAAGTTGGATAATTGCTGCACCACTATGACGTTTAGAAACCAAAAGTTCTTAACGTACATGAGGAATCAAATTAGGGTTGCAAAGTTGCAGAAAGTAAAAGCACAAAGTCCGTCAAATAGAAATTTAACCTATAATTATTGACTATAAATGCTATGCAGAATTTGCAGTAGTGCTTAAATTGTAAAAATAATAACTGGCTCATAATTCAGAACTTCTGAAATGTCAATAGGTAAAAGCTTAGGCGTTCTGATACGAGGTAAAAGAATATAGGAGGAAAGGTTATAAAACCCAAGCATTTAAAAATAAGCTTTAGCTACATTGAAGAACTATAGGAAAGTGTATCCAAAGGAAGAACCAGGATCGTGAGCAGTAAAATTTCAGTAGCTAATCCTTCAAAGAAGATAATAGGCTTGCCGACGGATAGAGAAGTGAGAAAGGACAATAATAACTAGGAATGTCAAAAGTACTTATAATGTTCAACATAACCAGAGAGATAATGCAAAGTAACAAAAAAAGTACTTATAATGTTCAACAATGTATTGACCACAAGTACGATGGCCAATAATGCTTGAAATCAGCAGTAGCAGCCAAGAACTAACACCAAACAGAATAAGTCACATACGTCAACTAGAACATAGCAATCAAATTATGCACCAAGTTATGACATTAAACAATTCTCAATCCTCAATTAGTATGTGACAGGAGTTATAAGTGAAACAAAAGCAACCTAACTCCCATTGAAACCCAAAAGTTAAAGACTTTCTGCCATGCCTGGCACGGATAGCATTAAGGTAACCATCAAATAATATAAGAAATACATGGCAAAGATGTCACTCAGATGGTTTTTTGTTGTCAAAACAGAGCTTACAGTGAGTGCCTTCACTCTTAATGAATAAAAAGCAAATAAAAGCCAGGTTATGTTAAATTTGAGCTCTTATTTTATCAGCTCCTCAACAAAATACCAAGCTAACTACCAAGAAATTCAAATTTGAGCTCTTATTCTGTAAGTCCTTACCAGTAATACGAACCATAGTTTCCCTTCCAGACAAATCAGTCACGTGCTGCAGTTCAAAAACAAAGTCCATAACTACTTGAGACAATGTAATCAGACAAATAAAGACTAATGAATCCACTGGTTACCACATACAATGAAAGTGTCATTGAATGACGCAAAAATGTGAGCAACACCAAAAACAAGCTCTCCCTCTCTCACAGAAGGTCCAAGAGTGACAGTCTCTTCCTTTGGCTCCCTAGTCCTCCTCTTCGACTGCAAGGCCAAGTCATCAACATCAGAACAAATAGATAACAATCTAAAGCTGAATACTGACCATTCTTTCCTTCACTTATGCCACAAAGAAAACAATAAAATTGCTACTACAACTAGACTAAAGACAGATCCACCATGGAAGCTACGTGTTCGGCAGAAACCCCTATGTTTGTGCTAAAAAGTTTATTTAATATGTATAAATCATCTATCGAGAACCTAAGAATAGAGTTAATGAAACACCATACCCAGTGTAATCCCAAAAGTGGGGTCTGGTTTACCGAGCCTGTCCAAATATTTTAATTAACTCATCATAAGTTTCAATATTTTTGGTTTTACAGAGCAAACTTCATCCAAACCATTATGTATAACTAAAATCCAATGGCACCTGATTTGCATCACTTTTCAAAAGTCTGCGAAACTTTCGAAGTATTGGATAGTAGGCTGGGTATTTTCCTTTCAAATTCCACCACCAACAATATACTCAGTGAAATCCCACGATTTGGGTTTGAAGAGGGTAGAGTTTATGCAGACCTTAAGAGGGACAGCAAATCAAAGTCCAATTCCACCAACCACTGACCGAAACTACAACAACAACAACATACCCAGTATACTTACAGCAAGTGGGGTCTGGGGAAGGTAATGTATGCAGTCCACACCACTACCTCAGAGGTGAGATAGAGAGGTGGTTTTCAATAGACCCCCAGCTCAAGAAAAAAAAATCTAGAAAAGGAATAGTAAAAGGACAAGATATAATAGAAATTACCGCACCCGACAATACCACAGACAAGATTCACCAAGTAATACAACAAATGATTCAAAATTTTGAAATAATACTAGTACTATAGCTACTAACACGGATAACAAAGTCCTCCTAACAACTTGCACTGGCACACTCGTTCCTACTACCCTTCTACCCTAATCCACCTCCTCCACTGACCAAAACTACTAATATCTAAATACTAAAGCTCTCTAGTTTTAACTCGTGGTTCTTACGAGCAAGAGATTAAACAATGGGAACCATGTCTTTAAGCAAGATAAAAAAACAATAACACACGAAAACAAACCATATATTTAACGAGGAAAGGCGCGATCTTTTCATTACAAATGGAGAACAACAACTAATCTAAACATGCACAGATAACCCATGGATTAAAACTGGAACAACTCTAAATACAAATCTGCAAATTACATTCAATTCAAACTTGCATCAAGACAAGAGAAACAGACGATTTTCTAGATTTCATTACCATGTTGTTGTTGGTGGTGAAGAGATTACTGCTGCTGAAACGGTGGTGTTGGATACTACGGAGAAGCCGATTTGGTTCAGCTGCAGCCTTTATATGTAATAGGACGGATTTAGGGTTTCAGTATGAAACTTATAAACTGATATTTTCTAAAACAACCCCCTATG
>NC_061112.1:118524392-118561669 GCF_002878395.1 Capsicum annuum | reverse complement strand
TCAGTATGAAACTTATAAACTGATATTTTCTAAAACAACCCCCTATGTTTCTCATAATGTGTAATTGCATCATAATTTCTTTTTCTTTATGCCAATTGTCCCATTTCTTCTAAAACTATTCTGACTTATACTGTATTTAGTGATTTTTTTTTTTAATTCAAACATCGTATGTATATCCATTCTAGTTTAACCATGCTTGTCTCGCACATGTAACGTTTGATCATTTAAAATTAAATGATTTTATCTACTGCGAAAATTTTTAATGAAGTCTAAAAGTTTAAATCACTTTTCAAAGATTTTTCACATTTTAATATATAATAATGTAAACATAGACATATATTTTAGTGTAAGTATATATATATTTTACCACAGAAGTTTCAAGTGGTTGATGGATCATCATTTTTATATTTGTCATGCAGTACCTTTTTCCTTTATTGCTAGAGGCTAAGAGAGTCACGTCAATTTGAACAATATTTGTGTTATTGTTATTTTTTTCTATATTTAAATTTTTTTCTTATTTTTAAAGTCAAGATACAATTGTTTCCTTTTTATATATATTTAGTTTTTTTTTAAAGTCAAATCTTCACAAATATTTGGTAGTTCTTAATTTTTTTTTTATTCTAACACTTTTATATTTATTTCTATATTATTCAAGTTGTCTTAAAATCAAATTAATTGATTTAGATTTCTTAAACTAATGGAAAAACTATTAGTTGTCATTAATTTAAATTCAAGGTACAATTATTTTTCTTTTTTATATATATTTAAAATTGTTTTTTCTAAAGTCAAATCCTTACAAAATATTTGGTAGTTCTTAATTTTTTTTGTTAATTCTAACACTTTTATATTTATTTCTATACTATTCAAATTGTCTTAATCAAATTAATTGATTTAAAATTCTTAAACTAATGGAAAAACTATTAGTTGTCATTAATTTTGATGACTTCTAATAAGGAAGAGTTTTATCATAAATATATTAATTAATTTTCAACTCTTGAATATTTGGTAAAAAATAGTGAAAAGACGATTTTGTCTAAAACAAAAACTTTTAATAAAGGACAAAAAATTCAAATGACATTTCTAAGACTTTCGTACTTTTAATATGTTATAGATATAGATTATAAATTATAGATATAAATTACAGATATAAATTACAGATATAGATTATAGATATATATTAGAGATGTAGATTATAAATTATAGATATAGATATAGATTATAGATATAGATATAGATATAGATATAGATATAGCTTATAAATTAAACACTACTAAAGACGATAAATTTTAGAAAGCATTTTTCATATTATATATATATTAAACACATATTAATGATTCTTTGAAAATAAAAGTCGAAATTATAGATATTGATATAGATATAGCTTATAAATTAAACACTATTAAAGACAATAAAATTTAGAAAGTATTTTTCATATATTATATATATTAAACACATATTAATGATTCTTTGAAAATAAAAGTCTAAATCTTATCGAATTGATTATTTGCTTTTTTTTATAATAAAAATTAAAAATCATAAGTTTCGATGTCTACTACTTATATACTAGATACTGTAGCCCGTGCCAGCACGGGCCCAATATATGTTATTTACGTTATCTCAATTTATGTAGTACAAATAACATTTGGAGTGTCAATCAAATTTTTATTAATATAAATTTTTAAATAATTTAAGTTGTTAATTATTGTGATTTATAGTATTTTTTATGTAATTTAGTAATTTATGTTACTCGTTTTGTCCCAATTTTAGAATTTAGTGAGTCAGTCAGTTTTTTTAACTAATATATTTTTTAAATATTTTAAGTTGTTAATCTTTGTGATTTTAGTATCTTTTAATGTAATTTCAAATAATTTATGTTACTTGCTATATCGCAACTTATGTGACACTATTAGAATTTCAAAAGTCAATCATATTTTTTACTATATGTTTTTAAAATATTATAAGATGTTAATAGTTAGGACTTATAATTATTTTTTGCATAATTTTTAAATATACAATATTTTAACAAAAAAAAAGTAAATAAATTAAAATAAACAAAGTACTAAATTTTTAAAACATGTTAAATTCGAAAACATCATTTGGATCAACAAATTACTAAATTAAAACAATAAAACATGCAAATTATAAAATGTCTAAACTATCCCGAATTTACGTGACACAAATATAATTTAGATTATCAACTAGATTCTTAATATGTTTTAAAATATTTTAAATTGTTAGTTATTGTAATTTATAATACTTTTTATGTAATTTTCAAATAATATATGTTACTCTCCTTATCCAAATTTGTGTGTCATTGATATTCAATTATATTCTTAAAATAATTTAAGTTTTTAATTATTAGTATTTATAATATTTTTTTTTCTATTCCAATTTAAGTAGCACTGAAATAAATTTGAGAGTCAACCAAATTTTATGATTGAAGCAGCGAAGTGGATATGTCTTAAATGACTTATAATACCTAATTAGAAGTGATATAGCAAAATTACTATGCAAAAATATTGTGTGAAAAAAATTTAAATGAGTCTCATACAAGATGTCATGTTAATTTAAAACATCAAAAATTAATTTATCATTTTATGTCAATTTTATTTTATTAAATATTATTAAATTTTTAATACCTAAATGACTTATAACAATTAATTAGGGGTAATATAGTAAAATTCCGATTGAACAGCTGAAGTAGACATGTCATAAATGTCTATTTTAACCTTTTTTTTATTAAATATTATTAATTTTCTTATATGTAAATGTCTTACAATAATTAATTAGGGGTAATGTAGTAAAATCATGGAGCAAACATACTTGTGAATTTTTTAAAATAAGTCTCATATAAGATGTCCTATTAATTTAAAACATCAAGAATTGATTTATCATTTATATCTATTTTATTATTTATTAAATATTATTAATTTTTTAATAACTAGATGACTTATAATAATTAATTTGAGGTAGTATAATAAAACTACGATTAAAGCAACTGAAACAGACATGTCATAAAAGTCTATTTTACCTTTTTAATTAAGTATTATTAATTTTCTTATATATACATGACTTAAAATAATTAATTAGAAATAATATTGTAAAATCACGGAACAACTGAAGCAAGTGAAGAAGCAGGCATGTTGACGAAGAGCTGCCTGCTTCTTCACTCTTATTAATAGTGGTAATATATAGTAAAATTGCAGTTGAAGCAACTAAAACAATCATGTCATAAATGTTTATTTTATTTTATAAATATTTATAATATTTTTAATTAAATATTATTATTTTTTTAATACGTAAATATCATATAATAATTAATTAGAGATGAAATAGTAAAATCACGGAATAAATAGACAACTGAAATCAGACATGTCGACCAACAGCTGCCTGCTTGCAGCTGCCACTCACTCACACTTATTACTACTATTGATAAGTGCGAAAGAGCAGGTAGATCTTTGTCAACATGCCCGTTTCTTCACCTGCTTGCTTCAGCTGCTCCGTGATTTTACTATATTATTCCTAATTAATTATTTTAAGTCATTTATATATAATAATATTAATAATATTTTTAATAAAAAAAAGTAAAATAGAAATTTATGACATGTCTGTTTAAGTTGCTTCAATCGTAGTTTTATTATATCACCTCTAATTAATTATTACAAGACATCTAGGTATTAAAAAATTAATAATATTTAATAAATAATAAAATAGACATAAATGATAAACTAATTCTTGATGTTTTAAATTAATAGGACATTTTTATGAGACACATTTAATTTTTTTATACAAGTATTTTTACTCCATGATTTTACTATATTAACCCTAATTAATTATTGTAAGTCATTTACATATAAGAAAATTAATAATATTTAATAAAAAAAGGTAAAATAGACATTTATGATATGTTTGCTTCAGCTGCTTCAATCGTAATTTTACTATATCACCCATAATTAATTATTGTAAGTCATTTACATATAAAAAAATTAATAATATTTAATAAATAAAAGGTAAAATAGAGAAATATGACATGTCTGCTTCAATCGTAATTTTACTATATCATCCCTAATTAATTATTATAAGTTATTTAGGTATTACAAAATTAATAATATCTAATAAAAAATAAAATTGAGATAAAATGATAAACTAATTCTTGATGTTTAAATTAATATGACATCTTATATGAGACTCATTTATATTTTTTTCACATATATTTTTTTATAATAATTTTGCTATATCACATCTAATTAGGTATTATAAGTCATGTAGGACATATCCACTTCGCTGATTCAATCTTAAAATTTGGTTGACTCTCGAAACTATTTCAGTTTCACTTAAATTAAAATAAATGAAAAAGTATTATAAATCATAATAATTAAAAACATAAATTATTTTAACAATGTAATTGACTATCAACGCCACAAAAATTTGGACAAGGAAAGTAACATATATTATTTGAAAATTACATAAAAAAATATTATAAATTACAACAGTTAACAATTTAAAATATCTAAAAACATATTAAAAATTTAATTGATTATCTAAATTATATTTGTATCACATAAATCCAGGGGTAGTTTTGGCATTTTATAATTTGCGTATTTTAATGTTTTAATTTAGTAATTTGTTGATCCAAATGATGTTTTTGAATTTAACATGTTTTGAAAATTTAGTACTTTGTGTATTTTAATTTATTTATTTTATTTTGGTAAAATATTATATATTTAAAAATTATGCAAAATAAATAATTATAAGTCATAACTATTAACATTTTATAATATTTTAAAAACATATAGTAAAAAGATATGATTTTAAAATTCTTATAATGTCACCTAAATTGCAATAAAACAAGTAACATAAATTATTTGAAATTACATTAAAAGATACTATAAATCACAACAATTAACAAATTAAAATATTTAAAAAATATATTAGTGAAAATTTGATTGACTCTATAAATTCTAAAATTAGGACAACTCGAGTAACATAAATTGTTTGATAATTACGTAAAAGGTGTTATAAATCACAATGATTAACAACTTAAATTATTAAAAATTTGATTGACACTCGAATAGCCACCGCATCATGCAATTCCTTTACCAGATACCCCTAGAAGCTTGATCATGCTTGTGTACTTGATTTGGTACCCTTGTATGTTTTCGTGCCTTTTGATGTAGCTTCTGATCTATTCGGTTTGCGGCATACAGCTATTCTCAAATTTGTTGGTTGTTCCATATTAGCTAATGTGTGGCAACTGCATTACGGGAGATAAGCTATGTCATTGAGGTCATTTCTGTGATTTAAATTTGGTAATTGTAGTCTCATAAAAGGGTCCATCAGAAAAGAATAGGGCTGAGTTATTGCATATTACATGTTGTTGTTTAACCAAAATCTTATGAAAAATAGAGGCAATGAAAAATGAGGTTGCCAATCTTTTTCTCCCAAATTAATGATTAGGCAATATGTAATACAAAATAAAGACTATTGAAGCAGAGGTGATTACATTGATTGTACATACTTGACAGAGATCATCAAATTGATATGAACTTATTCGAGAAGGACTGGTGAAGATTGTGCTACAAAACTAGAGAAGTAAAAAGATGACAAAATTCACTAACATCGACCACTTATTCCATCATAGAAATGAAAACAGAGAAAAAAAGAAAAAAGGAATTCAAAAGAATTAGCTGTTTACATCCAAAGAAAGAAAACCAATCAAGGATATTCTAGAAACAAATAGTACTTGTTAAAGATGACAAAGGTGAAGATGCAAGCTACTACTATGAGATAGTAATGTATAAATTTCTTGGATATTATACTTCACTGTTAGTTAATATGATGCTAATTGATGGTAAACCTTTTTAAATTTCATGTTTATTCCCCACACTGTCATCCGTATCTCTATTTTGATTTCTCTCTTAACTTTTTTATCATTCTTTTTTGCAGCTCCTACTGCTGCAATGGAGCAAAGACGAGGTGGACGTGCAAAATCCAGCTGGTGCATACATTCCACCCTCGAGAGAGAGAAGATCAAACTGTGCACTTTCAAACTATAACTGCGCAAGATGAAAACCAATTCTTGAGCACGACGATACTCATGTCTGATGATGTAGCTGCTTTTTGATATGTCATCAACCTCAACAAGGTGTTCCAGTAACTACAAACAGTATTCCCTCTCTTTTTGTGAAGACAAGTTCGTTTAGACTTCTGGTCGGCTTTGGGTCATAGTGTCGTACTACACATTACATTTAGATCCATTTGGTTCTTAAATCAGTGGAACAAAACCTCAAAATCAACGTAAGATAAAAAGTGGAATGTAAGACATAACTTTTGTTTTTTAAAATTTTACCATAAGAATTTCAAATCCCAAATATGTTAATTACATTCACAAATCACAACAAAGCGGACTTGAGGATAATTTTAAGACAAATTTTTGGGATAACTATTCAATGCTAGTTTGTATCATAGAGTACGACCAAACTACATATAAAACCATCTTCTTTTTTTTTGTTTTGGCGGGTGTGTGTGTGTGTGTGTGTGTGTGTGTATTATGAGGAACCTCAGCATTATGAAGAAAAAGTAAATGAAAAGCAGTTTCCTCAATCTGTTCTCTACATTTGAAGGGACGAGAAAATTTGCAGCAAGTGACTCCAACTTGTCAATTAAGCAGTCAGAAATTTCAAAAGCAGACCCAATATGCTCCATGACTTGTGGTTAAACTGAAGTTAGTCCCACATATCCGGCACTCAGGGCTAAAATGCAAGAAAAAGCATATGCAGCAGCAACAATGACAGGTTCTTTTACTCCACATAATTCAAGGTGGTGATGTAATGGTGCCATTCTAAACAAGCTGTGTCCAGTCCCTCGGAAATATTTTGTTGTCTTGAAGAAGGAAACCTGAGACAGAGGTAAGTCTCTGTTAGTTGAATCAAAAAAGCGCAAACATATCAATGGAGATAACCGGATACAACCTTTTTAAGAAATAGGTGAGGACAATCATGCCACAGAGGTTGTATATGCAAGTAGACACTAATTTCATATTCACATTTATGCCATGCTTATAGAAACAGCAAAAACTCAACCTCAACTCGGATCCAAGAACAAGGAACACATCCCGAGCAACCTTAACTGAACTTATTAAAGTGGAGAAGGCAGTTTGATTAATTAATTACATTTGAACAGTGAAAGATCCCTAATGCAATCAGGAGTGATTTAAGCAGAGTGATGCAAACTTCTCAAATTCTATGAACACATTTGTTTCTCTTGTACTGAGGACAACTTATGTAAAAGTAGATTAAAGGAAATGAAAAGGGCATAAATCATGTTTCTTTTAAATTCAACTTAATTTCCTACATGACTATATTTCTGAAGAGAAGCACACATATGGACGACCAGGAGAGAGCAAGAGAATGAGAAACCAAAGTAAGAAGCTTAAGTTACATTGGTAGGTGGGTAGGTTGATCGAGAGGGAGGGGAAACCCGCCACATTATTAGAAGTTCAAATTAAAGACGAAAGGGGCTAAAGAGAGCAATTAATTCCTCTTCCAAATTCTCAAACACCAACACAAGTAGACTATAGAAGCATCTCTATATTGCATAGTTCGAACAAGAAAGAAATCCAGAAAGGATAAAGTTACCAACAACAACAACATACCCAAGGTATCCCATTGGCCATAGGTGTGGTCAGGGGAGGGTTGAGTGTATCCAGACCTTACCCCTACCTCGTGGGAATAGAGCAGTTGTTTCGGAAAGACATTTGGCTCAAGAAACGCATACCAAAGCAAAGGATAAAGTTACCAGAATCAGAAAATCTAAGAATATCATATTTGCAAACAAACTGATAATCATCCAAAATTGTTGACAAAGAAAATTATCCATGGGTAAAGGATTACAGAATAGGTAACGAGTTACCTGCAGTATAACTGATAGAGCTTCCAGGACAAAAACACCAGATGAGATGAACAATGGAAAGAACATCCCTGTACAAGCAGCCATAGAAGCTAGTGCACCCCCTAAGGCTAAAGCTCCTGTAGCACCCATAAATATTGATGCTTTGTACCGGTTGTGCAGTAGAAAACCTGCACAGGCTCCTGCCATAGATGCTCCAAATATGGAAAGCTCTGTTTTGGACGCAGAAACCCATACTCAGCAAGAATAAAGAACATTCAGAAAATGCAAGTTTCAAGACACTCTTCTCTAGGATTTTAAAATGAAATCAACTTTTTTTCATCGCAAATTTTTTCATGAATAATATCAAACTAAGACAGACAACCTAGTACACTTGAATTGCAATGAATACAAAAGGTCAGTAGTTCACACACTGACCAGAACATATAGGAAGCACTGCAATCGACATTGCAATGAACGCCAATGTGGCTGTTCCTCCAGCCAATCCGTCGAGACCATCAGTAAGATTAATTCCATTAGCCATGGAAACAAAGCAAAATGAAGTTAAAAAGGGATAGAGTCTTCCGAGGCATATGAGCCCAAGAGGCGCGGGTAGGGGAACCACTGTTTTCCTACATGCACACAGAAGATATAAACCTTAAGTGATATGGAACAATTTTTTATTTATATACCACATTGAATTTATTAATAACTAGCTGAGAAAGAACAGATTTCTGTCACTATATACACGAAGCATGGCTGCATCTTCAGTAGCAGAATACCAAAGTGAACTTTAATGGTCAAGCAAGGGTTCATAGGCTTTGAATTCTGTATTCATTCTTGTTTTTGTATTCAACATTCAAACTGTAATTTTTCAGAAGATGTGCAAGAAACTGATCTATAAAAAAAGAATGAGTAGTGTTGTATCTAAAACATCTAGCATTTGTATATGCTGCTAGGAAGTTATCAAGATCATTAATTCCTGTTATCCTTTTTTTTGGATAGGTAACTCCTGTCATTCTTTTATCCCGCTGATCTTGTTGCAACCTTTACGTTAGAGAGTTTTTAATCCTACTATGGAATGCCACAAAATTCAAACTGCAGCATTGACCAATTAGAAAATTCATCATTAGGACCAAAGGCGAACTAGGGACTAATCCAGTTCATTTAGAAACATCAATTTGAGGAATGAGAATACATGAGCTTAAATCTGGTTAATATACTGAATAAGAAAAACTAGTTGCCAACATAAAATAGATTTGTGAGTTACCATCATAAAAAGGTTGATGAAATTAGTTACAAGAATGTATACATGCTGTAGGGTGATGATATGTCCAACGCATACAGCCAAAAGGAGAAAAATGTCCCAGCAGCTACCTGTGTACCAGAGTGGAGTACCGTCACCTCCAGAGAAAGAAGAAGCAAGCTTATGATTTGCAAAAAGTACAAAAAGAAAAAAAGGCTCACCTCCAATACGATTTGAAATCGAGCCGATAAGCCAACATTATTATTCCTCATACTTATCAAATCATCAAGTAATCCAATTGCTGCAAAAGTTAAAGTTGCTGCAGATGCTCCGAGAACTTCCAGAGAAGAAAACCCAACAATAACTTCGGCAACAATTACTCCAATCGGGATAAAATACAATCCACCCATAGTAGGAGTTCCTTTCTTACTAGAGTGCCGAGCAGGCCCCTCTTTCCTGATTACAGAGTGGAGATTTAAACTACAAAATAATGGGACACAGACATAACCTACACAAGACACTGCCACTGCAGAGATGAGAAACGGACGCATCAGGTAAAGTGGAGCCAGGGGCAGTCTAACAATTTTCCATGCACAACAATCCACAAGAGACAGAAGCACCGTCGAGAACATTATGAGACCTATGTTGTTTAGAATGCCATATTTTGTCCTGCATTTACGGGTTTGAAAGGCGCTTAGAGAATGGAGAAATTACCAAAAACAACCTTGCGCAGAGTAACGCTAAACACACAATCTTCATTCGTTTAAGCTCAACATCCCAATAATTTTATAGCAGCAAAGTATAAGGACCATTGAACGGGTATAAAGATACGTAGATACAAGTAGATTTACTTTTTTCTCTTGTACGCTGTGCCAAGCACAGATAGCCGGTGAGTAGCTGTTGTTACGGAGTCGTCGGAGGGATAAAGCTGCTCCTTGGGGGTAGGCAAATCAACATCCGTGATTGGCTGTAGTATAATATCTCCATCACTGTCTTCACCTTCACTTGATGAGAACCTATATTCGATGGCTCCATTGTTGTCTCCCCAGTCATGAAATGAAGAGACCCCCAAATCCTAAATAAGATGACGAGGACAAAAAACACATATCACACTGGATAAACTAGTATTAGGTTTGTTCCAAAACGGTTATAGAATATTCTGTCCCATTTTATACCTTCATTCTTGTACACCTCTTTTCCTATTGCTTAAATATTTTTTTAACGGTCACTTGACAGGTCCCAATAAAATCTGTATTAACAATTAGAATCCTGATATTTCCCATCAAAGAAGAACTCCAATTGGGTATTGTGTGGTTGCTAAAATTTTTGAAAAGTTTTTTCTTGAGGAAATTAGTTTCCTATGCAAAACTACTTTTCTTCTTGTCATTATCTGCTCTGCTCTTCATACTTCATAGCACTTGTTCCTTATCAACAACAACAACATACCTACCCAGAGGGGAAAGTAGAGTGTACGCAGACCGTACCACTACCTTAGAAGTAGAGAGGCTGTTCTGGATAGATCTTCAGCTCAAGAAAGAACAGTTCAAAGCAATATAGAAATAACGGAAATGGATACAATCATGGCAAAATACTATAGACAACTTGACAAATCATCCTAAACAATAGTCATAACAAGATAAAAGGCTCAATTATCAAACAATATCTTCATTCCTTGCTACTTATAATCATCCTCAGCTCCTCACACCTCTCCTCCCTCCACCAATACTATGATATTTCATCGGCGTAATGCATAGACTGAAATGACTTCAATTTTTTATTTTCTTGGGTAAAACATCTTTCATGAAACAACATTTTCTTACTTTTCAAGGATTTCTAAGTTTTTCTATCGCAAATATAGAATAGTAAACCAATAAGGGGTCGTTGGTTAGCTGGTTAGAATTATGCAGATAGTAGGAATGGCAAAAAAAAGAAAGGATCAAAAATTACCTCATCCATTGCTCGAACTTGAAGAAGCCTAGGAGGCAAAAAGAACCCACAACGCCTACTACTCCATCTACAGATCTTCATGAATATACAAATTGCACCCAGAAACCAAAAACAAAAGTCAATTTAATCAATAACCCACTTGAAAGGTTAAAAATGAGTATAATATTTTCCATATTTCACAATACTATTACCTTGAGAGGAAAATGAGAGCTAAATCGGAGCCGATGATGATTATAAAAATTGAAGAATACACGCTGAAATTTGAGATTTTTGAGAGACCCTTTTCTAAATTGAGAAACCCCATGTCCATACAAATCACAATTCCAATCCAAATTTGATACACAAGATCGCATCACTACCATTTTTTCCAACAACAAAGCTTATCCCATTTACATTAACATAAACTCCATTAAACAAAACAAATAGTAATTAAAGAGAATAAAATAGGGAATATACTGAGTGAGTTCAAAGGAGAATGAATGCCTAAAAGAGAAAAACATTATTAACCTGACTTCGAATTCCACGGAAGAAAATGTTTCTGGCGCGTGCCTCTAACACGCCAATAGAGCGCGTAACCTACGAAGGGAAAATGGGATGCGCTGATTGGAGCCGATGGGAAGAATAGCATATTGGGAATTTGGGATAGCTCTCTTTTTTTTTTTCTCTCTCTCTCTCTCTCTTTTTTTTTTTTTTTTATGGACGGCAAATTATAGATTTTTTTAAAATAAATAATTAAAGAATTGCTGGTTCTTACTCTTTCCTGTCAATTTCATTTGAAGTCGACTAGACATAAAACTATTTCTTTTAAAAAAAATATGATCCTTAAAAAGTTATGATTTTTTATGACAATAAAAAGAAATAAATTATTTATAAATGTAACAATGTCAATTTATAAAACAAATTAGAAAAAGTTAAAATTTCGAAAAATATCTTTAAATCATTTGAATTTTTTTGAGAGGCTTTTAAAAGTTGGGGGATGTTTGAGATCAATATGACTCTAAAAGATGGAAAGTAAATAGGCGTTTGGCCGTGAATATTATTCACAATACTTTGAAATATGTTTTCACTTTATTCCGAAATACTTATCTGCTCATAAATATTTCAGATTACGTTTTCATAATATTTGAATTTTTTAAAAATACTTTCAATATTTTTGGATTCACTTTTTGCCCTTTAAATTTTCTTTTCGAAAAAAACTAACTTTTTATTTTCATGCAATAACTCAATTTTCATTAAAAATTAACTTTTTAAAAATGTATTTTCACTTTTTATATTTTTAACTTCAAAAATACCCTATTTTCAACTTTAAAAATATAAAATAAAATGAATATATTTTTAATTTTCATGGCCAAATGAGTCCTACATGTAAAAAAAAAAAAGCTTTTTTTTTTTGATAAATATGAAAAGTAATTTTCTGTCACAAAGCTAATATACATGGGGAGAAAACATTTAATATTTTTGTTTTTCTGAAATTTGAGCCTCAAACTTTTTGATTCTTCTCCATCAACCAAGGTTTCAATGTGTTTCCCCTTATCAAAGAGGAGTTCAATTTGAATTGTCTGTTGACCAAATTTTTTTTTTTTTAAGAGTATTTATTCTTAAAAAATAAGTTGTTTGACTAATTTTTTAAGAGAAAATACTAAGCGTTTTTAGAGAATAATAAAAAAATAAAAGGGAGTAGAATAAATTGTTTTTCATAAGTATAAAAAAATAATTTTCTTAAAAGCATTTATTTGAAAGCACTTTGAAAAATATACACGTAAAAACTCTTTTAAAAGGTTATCTATAAAAGTCCAGTTTAAGAAAGAATGAAATTTAAAAGGTCTTAATTAGTAACGTGAATCATACATGACAGAGAGTTTTATTTTATCTTTTCTTTAAAAAAAAAAGATTACTTAGAATGTGATTTTATAACAAATTGATTTCTATAAATCTATTTCTATTACTAATATGTTAAGTGTGAATAAGCTTCTGTAACAGGCAGCTCAAGGTCAACATATCTTCTTTAGTTATTTTAATCATGATTTTATTATATCATCTTTAATTAATTATTATAAGTTATCTAAATATTAAAAATTAATAACACTTATTGAGATTCAAATGATTGGATTCAAACAAAAAATTAAATATAGAGTTATTAGCTAAAATTTAAATGATAAAAGTTTCAATTCTTGTAAGGTACAAATAAATTAAGCATAAAACACGTATAAAAAAGAAATTTAATTTTAAATTTTATTTTTACTATTTTTTTGTTTCAATTTATGTAACACCATTTAATTAGGCATGGCGTAGAAAGAATGGAATGTTTTTGAAATTGGTGGCATAAAATAAATCTTAGATTTTGTTTGTTCGCAAATCATTTCATTAAAAATAAAATGAAAATTTAAAATAAATTATTTCTAAAAATAGAAAAATGACATTCTTATTTAACGAATTAAAAAATAAAATGTGTCACATAAATTGAGACAAAAAAGTATAAATATTGGGCACGGGCAACATGTCACTAGTAACCCTCTGTATGGATGGTGGTTTCCCATGGTATGATATGATATAGTTATTAAGAGAACCATGTTTGTTTTGATTATTCCCTATAATGTATGGTATGATATGGTTTAATTTCATGGTTTGATAACCATGAAAATCCTCATTTTATGTAACCACCGATTTGGTGGTACCTTATGATTTGTTATTTTTTTCCGACCATGCCTTTACTTAATATTATATAATCTTATTTTTCCTTCATCTTGTATTATTTAACTTCACCTCCTACTCCGAACCCCCGCCCCACCAGCCTCATCCCCCACCTCGACCCGACCCCCCTAAACCCCCACCCAATTTTTTAAAAACATTTTTTAAATAATATTTCAAAAACTTGTTCTTACCCGACCCTCATCCCGAACCCACCCGCACCACCTACTAGCTCCCCTCTCCCCATCATTTTTTTTATTTTTAAAATTTATTTATTAAAACTTTCAAGAAAAATTTCTTACACCACCCCCACCTCTGTAAAACCCCATAAGATCCTAACCATTTTAGTTTACTATTGCATGTTAAAGGGGTCCAAGACTTAGAAAATTTCACTAAGTGTTAAGACTTAGTCTTTTCCAAAGCCCCTTACACTTCGATGATGTTATTTTCGACCTTCCCGACCTCAAAACGTTAATTTCTAAGTTATTTCATAATCAGATTGTTGATAATTCATCTCGTGTGAGTTTCAGATTTTTCAAATGATGTTTGAGACCTGTTTGGATGATCAAAACAGTGAGGCTCCGCGATATGGCCGCGACGCGTTAGGTATCGCGTCGGTGGGGAGCAGTGCGGCGCGGCGCATTTCGCGTCGGGTAGTCCGGTTCAGTTTAATGAGTTCGGGTCCACGGGGGGTAATTGAGTAATTTCCCTCACCCTATCCCAGCCATAACACAGGATTTAGGGTCCCAAAAAGCAAAATTTTTCACAAAATTCTCTCAAAAGAAAACAATCCTCTCTCAAGAACAAACCCTAGCCTCTTCAAAATTCAAACTCAAACTTTAAGAAATCACCAAGAACCTTCACGAATTCTTCAATTAAGGTATGTGTGATGTTCATCCATGGTCCATTTTCACCCGTGGAGTCTAAGAATCCGTTTTCAAGTTTAAAATTATGATTTTTTTACATGTTGCTATGAATTATCTACATGAAACTATTATGAAATTTGATTTCAAATCATGTTTACCACGTGTTTTCATTGAAATTTGTCCGTGACACGTTTAAATGGTGATTTTCGCATGTTGCATCCTTAAACCATGATTTTTGTATTGTAATTATGTAAGTAGCACATGTTTTAACTATCCCCATTCTCAAGTCTAGGAATTTCAAGTGTTTGATGAAATGCTGAAGTCCTTAAGAGAATGATTTTGTAGAATGATTTTCCCATTGTGGTTTTGAAGCTTTTACATGCCTTTATTGTTATTTTCATTCAGTGCTGGGGGTTATGAATACCCAAAACTTAGTTGTTTACTTAGTTTGCAGAAGCTTCATGATGGCTTCAGATAAACCATGAGTCTTGTCGTTCAATTAGTATCATTGCTCAGTTGTTGGCTCAGATAAACTCAGTTAGTTCAGAAATCAGTGTCTTTTAGTTGGGAGTAGGATTTAGCACCGAGCGAATGCAGGATGACAGCTTTCCCGTCAGTTAGGCGAAGTCGTTGGTAGCATTCCATGTATTCCAGAACCACGTAGCCAGCGTGAGTTATAAGGAGTCACCCGTCAATTTAGGCTTGACTACCTCCTAGGGGTCACCCATCAGTTTAGACTTCACTTTGCCCAAGGATCACCCATCAGTTTAGGATTGATACCCTGGTTCGTCAGTAGCTTAGTAGATCGACAGAACTATTGTTAGTATCCGTAACACGATACTGACATCCTTCCAATTAGGGTCATAAATTGGACCCCAATTAGCTTAGAATGGGGTATGTCGTTTAGATGATACCTCCCACAGTCTCAATTCAATATTCAGTACAAAGTTCAGTTTCAGATTTGCTTGACCATAGCATACAGTTATCATTTACTCAGTTATCAGTGTTTTCAATATTTCAGTTTACAGACCATATCAGAACATGTTTTATGCTTGGTCATGCATTCTCAGATTTTTCAGTTTTCATGCATTTATACTCAACTATCTTATGTTATTCAGTTAGTTAGTATTATCTCAAGCATATAACCCATGCATTTCAACCTAAACTCATATTGCATACCAGTACATTCAAAGTACTGATCGCATATATTTTCTTTGCACTATGATATCTTATATCATAGGTTCGAACGCTCAATTTCCTGACCGTGGTTAGCTAGATCCGCCTATCAGTAGCCGTGGTGAGTCCTCATATATCGAGGACCGTGTATACTTATTTCAGTACATCAGTATTCAGTTTCAGTAGTTATTTGGAGTTAGTTGGGGCCTGTTCCACCAACTCTTTGTTTTTCAGTCAATCTTAGAGGCTTTCAAATATTTCAGACAGTCAGTTAGATTATCTGTTTTTATCAATTTTCAGACAAGTTGTTTTCAGACTTATGATTCAGAAATGGTTCTTAGTATTTAAAACCTTATGGCGTTTTTTTTTCAGTTAAATTTCTGCACACATTCAGTGCTCACAGCAGGTACCAGCTCATGGGTTAGCTTGGAGTCACTTGTGACCGTAAGCACAGTGTGGCATCCAGGGTGTATTTTCGGGGCGTTACAACCCCCTACCATTTTCCCCCTTCCCGTCTCCTTCCCCTTCCCTCAAACAAAAAAATAATTCTTTTTTTTTAAATAGAACTTTTTTTGTTACCCCTACCCATATCCCGACCCCCACTCCACTACCCCTACCCTCAAATATTTCTTTAAAAAAATTAATTTTTTAACTCCACCACCCTTTATCATATTCGTTTTCATTATTTTTTGTTAAATATATACAAATATTTGTAGAATTGTTTTTCCTATTTGTGTTACGAACACAAGAAAATAAGTAAGAACAATTTTTTTTAAATAATTTTTTTTTGGATTTCATACCGATTACACCCGTAGTATACACAAAAAATGCATTCAAACTTTGTACTTGTCATCGGGGTCATGTCTCAAAACACCAAAAAGAATTGAAATTTGTAACTATAAAAAATAAATCCAATTATATTTATTTGATCTACTATTTTATTGACTTTGTTAGAATTTACATGAATTTAACAACGTAATATATCTACATGATATAATTATGATAAATTAGTAGGAAGAAAATTATTTTATTAACAATTATTGACAAATTTAACATTTATTAATTAAGAACATTTTAATAAACTTACTAGTTACAATACAATACCATACTATCAAACCAAACAATAAAACTGTCATTAAACAGCAGTGAACGATACAATCTATCCAAACATTATATTATACTATATTGTACTGTACTGTACCATACCAAGTACCGTACATTATAAAAACATGACAAACCACCATTCAAACAAAGTGTAAGGGAAATGAAGAACAACAACTAGACATAAACAGAGTAAACTTAGACCTAAGAAACTAATTGCTTCGTCCCGGACTACTGCTTAATGAAATCTTAAGGTTTGTGTATGTATCAAATGTTGGGAAAATATATTCCAAGAATATAAAACTATATGAATAAGAATACAAAGATGAAAGTTTGACAGTATAAACAACAAATACAATATTTGAGGCTTGAAACACGTGTGAAACGCTTTCCTAAAAATGATTATTTGTTGCAACTCCTTTGCGAGTTTTCTATGAAATTGTATGCGAATAGTTTTAGTGTACATGACAAGCCTATGAATTTCTACACCAAACAAATAGTGAAGAAAATCCTATTGAAAGAAAGAAGTTGGAAGTTGATATTTTGAAGAAGAATGTTTGTTCAGATGATAGAGAAAAATGAAAAGTAATGTTGAAATCTAGAAATGTTAAGTTTAAATAGAATTGTTGGTAACTGTTGAATGAAAGGACATCCTTTACTTTAAAGAAGGACGTTTTGGGTTGCTTGAAATAATTCAAATGAAGATATATAATATGTGGGAGGTCAAGATGGAAAGAACGAAGATCGAGGTAGCCTTAACAGATCGCGTATACTCTGTACGAATCATAAAAGCCAGTTCAGATCACACAATTGGACAGACTGAAACCAAGAAATGTGAGGTCACTTTTGAGCTGGAATGAAGCGATGCATATCACATTCCTGTAATGCGAGCTCGATAGAGATCACATTTGGTTAGCGGCTTGCAACTTTTGGCTATTTTTGTAAAGGTTACTTTAAGGCCTTTTTATGTAATAATTAGCTTAGACTATAAATAGTTAGAATAAATCTTTTATTCCCTAGATTTTGTTGACTTTTGCTTGGATACAAGGGTTGCAAGGTGAATTGATTTTCTTTATTGGTCTTCGTAAGAGGTTGGTAGTTGATTCAGATTAATCGATTGAAGTATTAAGGTTTAATATATTCTTTGGTTGTTTTTGGTTTCATTTCTTGTGCCTATCTATCTATCATTTACAGTCTCGTCTTTAATTTCAATATTTTCTTTTGTTCTCATTTGATATCGCATCAGGAGTGAACTTGTGTATTCTTCTATGTTTGCCTGTGATGTTAAATCCCTTTGCTAATTGGGATAACACTTTCAAAAATAAAAAATGCTAAAATCGAAACAAGGATGAAAATTATTAGAAATGTTACAAAAATCATATTCATAAAGCATAAGCATAAACACAGTCCTAGAATGTGAAAAATATATCGGATTTGATTGGTTGATTTGAATTGAAACTGTCAAGTCACCCATAACTATTTAGTTAAAACAAGAATTCATTTTGGTCAAACCTTTTGATTTGTTTTGTTTATTGGTTTATTGCAAGACATATCTCTTACAAGATTCATTAATTGAAATTCAATTTATTTCCATTTTATTTAGTTAGTAGAACTTTATAACTATATATTACTCTTATAAAAATTCTCTTGTTTCTCTTATTTTTTATCTTTAAAGAAGCGAATTTCTAAATTAATTGCTTATCTTATTGCTTCTTTAATTAGAAATTGTGTAAAGATTTATCCTTTTTTATTTTCTATAAATATGTATAGAATTAGGAGGTCTTTATTTTCATTTTTGTCTAAGTGATTTAGAATAAAATAAGTAAGCAAATAGAAGAAGAGAATGTATAGGAATTTCCATCTCAAGATTTAGAAGATCCTGTGTGCATTAGCCAGATTGTTGATACAATCTATCTTACATGAGTGAACTTGTGATAGCTAAAATCAGGAATTTACTAATGGATTTCGAGAAATCAGTAGCTGAACAGGGGAATAATAGAGATTGCTCGAGTGTTCTAGCTCAATTAATGGAAAATAATAAGAAGATGAAGTAGAAAACTGTATCGAACTTGAGAATATTATTGACAATACAGAAAAATTGAGTATAATGTCTATATATGGAATTGAGAAGCTTCTACAAAAAATTAATTACGAGTGACAAAAATGTTTACAACAACAACAAAAACATACCCACTGTATTCCCATATAGTGGGGTCTGGGGAGGGTAGAGTGTACGCAGACCATACCACTACCTCAAGTGAAGTAAAGAGGCTGTTTTCGATGGACCCTCGACTTAGAACCAATAACAGTATAACAAATACAAAAGATAAGTGCATATAAAGTAGTACAGTATGCAACATAAACTAACACCGCTAGCCACAAGATAATACTACAACTACAAGATAATACTAAGAACTATCTTACTGAAATCATAGATCTTACACAACACCACGAACAAAAAACTAAAGACACAAAAGAACACTCCTTTACTGTTATCAACACACCCTCACCCCCTAATTCTCTACTCACCCCCTAATTCTCTATCCTAATCCACGTCCTTCACAGCTTCCTATCAAGGGTCATGTCCTCCGTAAGCTGTAACTGCTCCATATCATGCCTAATCACCTCCCTCCAATATTTCTTAGGTCTACCTCTACCCCGCCTAAAACCATTCATAGCTAGTGTCTCACACCTCCTCACTGGAGCATTCTAGCCCCTCCTCATCACGTTCCCAAACCAACGTAATCTCACTTCTCGCATCTTGTCCTCCACTGAAGAAACTCCCACCTTCTCCGAAATAATCTCATTCCTCACCCTATCTTTCTTGGTATGTCCACACATCCATCGTAACATTCTCATCTCCGCCTCCTTCAACTTTTGGATGCGAAAGTTCTTAACTGGCAACACTTCACTCCATACAACATAGCCGACCGAACTGCCACTCTGTAGAACTAACTTTAAGCTTCGGGGGCACTTTCTTATCACATAAGACTCCCGAAGCAGAGTTTTATTATTTATACAAAGATCCCTACTTTCTTCACCATACCCCACGCCCTCCACACCTCTTCTATTACCTCTTCTCGCACCATCACCACCACCACCATTGCTACCTCTTCCAGATCCACCACCATTTCCTCCCTCTACACAACCATCACATGTTTTCTTTTTTCTTTTCCATCATCACCACCCCAATAATCGTCACCTTCTCTTTCGGCGTCACCACCATCACCACCACCTCCCCCATTATCATAAATACTATCTTCTTCGTGGACTTCTCCTCTACCACATCTTTTTTCAGAAATTAAGTAAATATCGAAGTTATTGCAACAACAGTCATAGTTGTTTCCACAACTTCGATAATTGCTGCAGCAACTTTGATAGTTGTTACAACAACTACGATAATTACTATAAAAACTTTGATAGTTGCTATAACAACTACAATAATTATCGTAACACAATAACTAATAATAGTTGTTACAACTATTATCATAATTTTTGCAAAAACTAATAATAGTTGTTGCTGCAATTACCGTAATTGCTGAAACAACTATCATAGTTGCTTAATTTTCTGCATTATTTCTTCAATAATTTTTTATTTACAAAAATTAGCTTTTCAAACTTCTCAAAATTTAAAAAATAGTCCATAAAAAATTAAAAAAAAAGAAGAAGAATGACAATGAAAAGGGAAAGAAAAAGAAGAAGAGAAAACGGAGGAAGAGGAAAATATGAAGAGAGAAAGAAAAAAAATATTCCCTCCATCACATTTTATGTATCGCCATTTGACAGGAAAGAAATTTGGAGAGAGAAAAGGAAAAGAAATTTGCAGAGAGAAAGAAAGATTGGAAAGATAAGAGAACGGGAGAAATTCTAAAATTTATAATTTGGAATGAGAAGAAATATTTCTTAAAAAGTTAATAAGTTTTAAAAAATTACACTTTACACCCCAATTAACTTGATTGAATTTAAGTGATGCTTTGACTTAGCTGGTTAAAGTTGTTTGTCGCCCTGTACTCAATTTTCTCAAGTTTCTAGACTCCAGCTGACTAGGAATATCTGATAACTACTCTAACTAACTAGGCTAACCAACCTCTAACTTGAACTAGCTAACTTTGCTGACTTGTACAGTAGTTTACTTTTGTGACAATGTTACTGTTGAAGTGTACAATATTAAATACTATTGTGACAATGTCCTATTTTCATATATTAGTACTCCTATAGTAGAAAAGATCCTTTTCCTCCAACATAAAAATGAGGAAATCTAATTTGCAAAGCAGTAGTAAATTTCAAAGTAGCACAATGAGCAGGCAACCTTTCCCATTGAACCAAAGTTTGAGCAACAACCTTGTTGCCTTTCTTCACCATTCTTCTTTGTAGTATAGTTGTAGGCTGAGGGCAAAAGGAACTAACAATATCAGTCATAAGTGAATACGATAAATGATCAGGCACCTAGTGACACCTTTTAAGCAAGAGAACATGCACTGTAGGATGTATTTCACCCAGCAGAGAAGAACAAAGTGTAAGCCACAAGGCCAATCTTCTTAGCAGCTTGGAATAGTCCATAGTATCTAGCAACAAGTTTATGAAAAGGTTGAGTAGACATAGTAGATTGCCTATAAGATTGAGTCTTGAAATATACCCAGTCACCAACTCAAAAGATTTCTCAGATCTATGGAGATCTGCCTGTTGCTTCATCCTATTTTGTGCTCTAACCAAGTGATGTTGAAGGAGTTGTAGTCTTAGTTCTCTATTTAAGAGTGTATTATCTACCTTTGCAGAAGCAGATTCATCAAATAGATAAGGTAGACGGAGTAGAGTAGGCCTTCCATAAAGTGCCTCATAAGGTGTAGTCTACATAGAGTTATGATGAGATGTGTAACCAATATTCAACCATTGGTAAGTAGTCAACCCAATAAGTTGTATTGACAACACAAAAACACCTTAAGTATGTTTCTAAACACCTGTTTACTACTTTAGTCTGACCATCACACTAAGGGTGGTAAACTGATGAAGTGTTAAGCTGAATCTCTAGCAGTGAAAATAATTCTTGCCAAAATATACTCAAGAACACACCATTTCCATCAGTAGCGATGTTGTCCAAAAAACCATGCAAACTGATCACCTCCTTAAGGATAACTTTAGCCACATATTCAGTAGTGTATGAATGTTTAAGAGGAATAAAGCAAACATACTTGCTCAATCTATCAACCACCATCAAAATAACCTAATAGACACCTAATTTTAGGAAGACCATCAATAAAGTCTATGCTGATATGAGACCGCACCACATCTGGAATATGCAGGGGTTGCAATAGTCTAGGATAAGTAGCTAGATCAACTTTATTTCTTTGACAAACATCACATGTCAACACAAATTGCTTTACATCTTTCTATATACCCTTCCAGTAGAATAAAATGAGTAATCTCTTCAATGTAACATCCACACCTGAATGACCACCACTATCAGTAGAGTGTCATAAAGCTATGATGTCTTTCCTTAACTGAGGAACATTTCGCACCACTAACTTGCCTTTTCTTCTGAGTTAATTTTTATTCTAAGAAAACTTAGAACTTCCAATAGGATTAGATTGCTACTTGGAAATAAGAGTCTGCATCTCAGTATCAGTAATCCAACTCTGAGAAATAGCTTACAATAGATCAGAGTTAGTGTTAGAGATAATCAGTGTTATTAATTCAACACCAGTGACCCTTGAAAGTGCATCAGCCGCTTTATTACTAACCCCTTTCTTATATTTTATAGAATAGTCAAATTGCATTAGTTTAGTCAACCACATCAACTGAGAATTTGTGTTAGTATGCTTCATGAGGTACTTTAAAGCTTTTTGGTCTGTTCTAATAATGAATTTTTGTCCCAACAAATATTGAAACCACTTAGTTACTGCATAAACAATAGTTAATAGTTCTCTATAATACACAGATATAGCAGCATGCCTTGGTGAAAGAGATCTATTGATAAGGGCTATGGTGTGACTTTGTTGCATCAACACAACCCCAATGCCATGACCACAAACATCCATCTCTATAATAAAGGTCTTATTTGTATCAGGCAAAACTAATACAAGAGAATGAGTGAGTGTAGCCTTGAGTTATTCCATAGCTAAAGTAGCTTATGATGACCACTTGAGGTTGTCTTTATTTAATATATCAGTTAGTGGTCTACTAATAACTCTAGACCCTTGAACAAATCTCTTATAGTAACCAACTAAACAAAGGAAGCCTCTTAATTGCTTAGTAGTAAATAAAGGCCAATTTCTAACTGCTGCAACCTTTAAAACATCAATAGATACCCCCTCATCTGAGACGAAATGCCTCAAGTACTCAATTCTTTAAATACTAAAGAAACACTTTGTTTGACAAACAACTGATGATTCTCCATTTCCAGAAAAACAACTCTTAAGTGAAGTATATGATCATCAAAACTCTGACTATGTATCAAAATGTCATCAAAGAATACCAACACAAATTTCCTGAGAAAATTTTTGAACACTGTATCCATTAGCCCTTGAAAGGTTAATGGTGCATTGGACAATACAAATGGCATCAAGAAGTATTCAAAATGGTTAGAATGAATTCTAAATGTAGTCTTGGATCATCTTCAGATGCCATTCGTAGTTGATGATATCCAGACCTTAGATCAATCTTGGAAAAAATTTTAGAACCTCCTAACTCATCCAACAAATCTTCAACAATAGGAATAGGAAATTGTTTTTCACAATGTTCTTATTCAATTCTTTGTAGTCTACACATAATCTCCAAGAACCATTCTTTCCCCAACTAAAACCACAGGTGATGCCAATGGACTACAACTAGTTTGTACTGTCCCTTGGTCTATTATTTGTTGTACCAATCCTTCAATTATATCCTTTTCTATAGATGGATATTTATATGGTCTTTTGTTCACACGCTTGGTACCAGATTGTAAAACAATTCTATAGTCAAACACCCCACTAGAGGGTGATAGTGCAGCAGGTTCATCAAATTATTTCTTGAATTCAATCAACAACTCAGTTAGCTTAGGTTGTTCTACTGTATTTTCTTAAGTTTCTACTGCAGCACATTGTAATATATAACACATAACAGGTATTACTTGAATCATGCAGCGTTGTGATCCATTACCTGAGTGTTTCTCAATTGTTCGACCACTTGATGTTTCCAGTTGTTTGCCTGATCCTCTCAAAACATGCTTCTTTCCCCTGTACATAAATTCCATGGTTAACTACCTGAAATTCTTTTTAATATCTCCTATCCTAGTGTCAGTAGCTATTGCACTCCCAATAAACTCCACAAGAACCCAAGGGTAACAACAAGAATTCAGCAGTGAACTCAGCCCCTTGTAGCAACCAGGAAATTTTGACAAACTCTGGGTGTGTTTGGTATGAAGGAAAATGTTTTCCTAGAAAATGTTTTCTTGGAAAACAAGTTGATTTCTTACTTGTTTTCCTATGTTTGGTTGGTGAATGGAAAATATTTTCTGAAAAATACTTTGTAGTGTTTGGTTGGTGAACGAAAAAATATTTTTCAAAAAATACATTTTAGTATTTAGTTAAAGCGTAAAAATACATTTTAAAAAAGTAATTTTTGATCTTAAAAAGATATTTTTTAAGGGTGTTCGATATGAAGGAGGAAAAATATTTTCGAGAAAAATAAGTTGTTTCTTACTTATATTCGTGTGTTCGTTATGCAAATTGGATAAATATATATTTTCTAAAAGTATTTGTATATATTTAACAAAACAATGAGATCGGATATGAGAAAAAGGGTGGGATAAGAAAAAGTTTTGAATTTTTCTTAAAAAATAAATTAAAAATATTTTTTTTTGAAGAGGGGGTTGGTAGGTGGGAGGTGGGGTTGTCAAAATAGGTAGTAAGGGCGGTTAAGAAAATAATTTTGATTTTTTAAAAAAACAATTTTTTTGGGGGGAGGGGGGGGGGGGGGGATGTTGGGGGGCTATTATGGGGTGGGGATAGGGGTAGGGGAGTAAGAGCGAGGTAAGAAAAAAATTTAAAATTTTTTTTTGAATGGGGGTGGGGGTCGGAGTAGGGGAATGAGGTGGGGTAAGAAAAAAATAAAAAATTTTCAAAAAATAAATTTAAAAAATTTAATATTTTTTTTTTGGGTGGGAGAGGAAGTTGGTAGGGTGGTCGGGTAAGGGAGGTAAGAAAAAAGTTTGAACTTTTAAAAAAAAAAAAAAAAAATTAGAAAGGGGAAGGGAGTAGGGTTTTGGGTAGGGGGTGAGGTAAGAAAAAAATTTAAAATATTTTTTTAATAGGGATGGTAGGGGGAAGGGTGGGGGTGGGGGCGGGGGTGGAGGATTGAGGATCGGAGTAGGGATGGGTGATTTTGAGAGTTGTATGAATATTTCAAATTAAGAATGAGGTTGAAAGAGAGTTTTGAAAAATGTTTTTCTTACTTTTTGAAGGGAGGTCATTTTCCTTAGATTTGAGGAAAATAAGTTGATTTGAAACACATTTTTCAAAACCTTTAAGCCAACCAAACATGAGAAAATTGAAAAACATTTTCCAGAAAATGTTTTCCGTCATACCAAACACACCCTCTATCCACTTTCATTCCATTTCCATTTGTCGCAGCTACCATTTATGTTGAGGTAACACATTTCTCTATGTAGAAGTAACACAATCATTTGGACCCCTACTCATTGATTTCATCCAAACTCAACATTCTCCAATTTAATGCCTGGTTTGCCAGCAACACCTTCAGTCCTAGGGCTTGGTACAAATGCTCTAGTTTAGGACCTTTGACCAGTGACCTTGTAGGCAGAACCAAAATTTGTTGTTGTATGTCTGTACAATTTAGCCTAAGCCTCTAAATATGCTTCTTGTATACTAGCAGACTTATACAACTGTGGTAATGTAGTGCAATGAGTCAACTTTACAACAATATTCACCTCTTTCTTATGGCCTACAAGAAAATAACTGATTGCATTTTCTTGTGACAAGTTGACCCTAGTTAACATACTTCCAAATAAGGCTTGCTGCTCCCCAACAACTCCAGTTTGTTTAATCTTTTTAATTTCCTCCATTGGACCATTAAAATTCAAACCAAATATCTCTACTAATGCCATCACATATTCATTACAAGTAGGGGGAGAAGTGTATTGTCTGTACCTCAAATAAGACTAGTGTCATTGCATTGCTTCTCCTTCTAGATGCACTGTAGTTGAACCAATTCCCTTCTCCGTAGAAACTTCATCAAAACTGAATGTTGTTCAACTTACTTCACATTTTCACCAGAAAATTTAGGGAAATCCAGCTTTGCATATCTAGAAATGCCATATTTTTGAAAACCCACTGAATTAGGATCCCTTATCTCTTCCTCTCTCATTTGTCTTTCCCTTGAAGTTCCAACTCCGATCGCTACAGGGAACCCCCCCTCTTCTATTAACTTCCAGTTGTTCCTTCAATTCAGCAACTGTTTAATCCAAGTGCTTCAAATTAGCCACTTCTGGTTTGAGAATCCCAATTTCGAAAACTAATTTCTGCATCCATTCCTTTAAATCACCTCCATCGCCAGTTGAATCACTAACCGATTCACCATTTTGCCTTCCTCCTTTTGCCATTGTTGTCGAGAATTACTTTCTCTGATACCAATGATACCTAAAATCAGGATTTCACTAATGGACTTCGAGAAACCAATAGCTGCACAGGGGAATTACAGGGATTGCCCGAGTGTTCCAGCTCAATTAATGAAAGATAAGAAGAAGATGAAGTATTGAACTTGAGAATATTATTGATAATATTGAACAATTGAGTACAATATCTATATATGGAATTGAGAAGCTTCTAGCCTCCAACTGACAAGGAATATCTGATAACTACTCCAACTAACTAGGCTAACCAACTGCTAACTTGGACTCACTAACTTTGCTAACGTGTACAGTAGCAACTACTTTTGTGACAATGTTACTGTTGAAGTGTACAGTATTAACTACAATTGTGACAATGTCCTATTTTCATATATCAACTTGTGTAGTCCTTTATGTTTGCCTGTGATGTTTCAAGCCAATCTCTGCAACTTATTTGGGGGAAAGACGGCTGATATTGCTAGTTAAGAATACTACGTCCAAATCCTTATTTGATGTACCATACTGTCTCTTGCGGTTCCCTGCCCAGGATCTTTTGCACCTTAACAGTGTTTGTGGGGATTGCAAATCTTCTCAGCAAATATGCACTGCATCAATTTTCTTGAACTTCCCTACTAGCATTACTGTGACTGCATTGGTTTTTTTGTAAGGCAATCTTGATAAAGCCCACTGTCATTTGATTTAATTTGTGACAGGTCATTTAAAATGTATTCAACACATCAGTTGTCATGGAATGTGATTATCCCGACTGAGAAACTTGAGGTTGAAGGTTTATTGCTTCAGAAGGCAATTGTTATTCGCCTCTTGGAAGACTTTGCTTTCAAGAAGGCGTCAAAAGATCTTGGTTACTTTATGTATGTAACTACGTTGAAGAAGATTGGGGAGGGTATAGTTCGAAAACACACTGGTGATGTGATTTTCCCTGTAGAATTCAATTGTGTAACCTTCAAGATACTCCGTGGAGAGACATTGGAAGGGGTTGTTCACAAGATCTTGAAGCAAGGTGTCTTCTTGAGGTGTGGCCCCACTGACAAGGTATTCCTCTCTCACCAGAAGATGGTGGATTATAAGTATATGCCAGGAGAAAATCCTTTCTTTATAAATGAGAAAATGCCAAGAATTAAGAAAGGCACTGTGGTGCGCTTCATCGTGGTTGGAGCTAGGTATGTGGAGGAAGAGAAGGAATTCCAAGTAGTTGTGAGCTTGGAGGGTGATTACCTCGGACCCGTCCTCAAGGGATGATGTTGATGTTTTTAAGGTGCAGCATGTCTTGGCAGCTACTTTTACTTATTAAGATGATATAAGCCTTTATGCAGGATAATACCTTTCCAAAGTGAGAGTTCTATTGACTGATCTCTCCCTCTCCCTGTATTTTTAGATTATGTATTAGAAATGTTATGATCAATAGTTCAATGATAGTAATTTTGATGCATGGTGTTGGTTAGTGGTTTTCGATTTAAAGTATTGGGATTCTAATCCGATTAGTTCTGATGCGTATGTGAATTTGTTGTATATTTTTCCGCGTATGTGAATTTGTTGTATATTTTTCCCCAGGGTAGTCATCTTTTTGGGCTGTGATTAGTCCTTCAAAGTCCTTCTTTTTGGGCTGCTTGAAGGGCAGAACTTCTCTTTCAAGGCTCGAACCTGGGACCTACCGAAAGAGGAGGAATTCTAATTGTTTCCAATTGTGGTGCTGGGTAGAAATTCTAAAGAGTCTACCATATTGTTTGCTCTAAATAGCTATCCAGGCAGCATACTGATAGAGCAATCCAGGAGAGAATTTTATCACAATATTTTTTAAAACAACCAGACATTGCTGGGAAGAAATTGAGCATTGTTAAACAAGATAGGACAGAGGCAGAAACAAGAGAAGTGTTGAGATTAGAATTCAAATCCAGCTGCCAAGGATTCTGCTGAAATTTTCTAGGAGGGCAAAGGACCTCAAAGACTATCCACTCATCATCAGTTTAAAATTTTTTTGATAGTCCTATGATAAGTGGATGTCAGCTTAAAAAAGATTAATTAATTTAGACAACCATAATTTATGTGAGGTTGGCAAGAGTGAGCTTTTCTTAATGGATCAGCAATGACAATATATCTCATCATATTGGTAAGCATTTAGAGAATGAGAATGAAGTTCCATTATGGATTGAAATTTTATAGCCCTTTCATCCAGTCAAACTGAGTTCCTAAAAGATCGGCTTTGGGAGGGATTTTCCCTGCATAATCACATAGGGATTAGTATGGTGTTATTAGATTGGACATATCAAGGTAAGTCGTTTTAATAAATCATCTTACCAGAATGCAAATTTAGAGAAAGCATCATCTAAGCCGTTAAATTGGCTGGACAAATCGATAACAGTAAAATGGCACAAAAATAACCTTTAATAACATAATGGTACATAGAGAAAATACAGCGTTATGTATACCTCCATCCCCAGGAACCCTCAAAATTCTGTAACGCGGGAATACATTTCCAAATTTGAAGCACTGACCATTGATATTCTAATCCAAGCATTCTTCACACTTACTACACAGCAACTCAATCCTCAAACAGCATATATTTGCAATAAGACACATTTAACAAAACATCATTAGCTTGGAGATGAAGAAAGAGGTCGGCCTCGTCCCACGGCAAATCCTCTGGTTCCATCAGGCATTTTTGGACCAGGAGGAGGTTTTGACGGTTCAACCCCATGTGTGGAAGTAGTAGTTCCATGCCCTAGAGATGTTTAAACAAATATGATTAACTTCAAGAGAACAAGGAGAAGCAAGAGAGCAAATAAGCATAGTATCCTCGGAAAATTACCATGTCCATTTGTGCCACGCTTGTTTCTCCTTCCACGACCTCGACTTCTGGCTGGCACCCTGGGTCCATTTTTCTCCTTTTGTGCATGCTCTCCAGTGGTCTCCTTTGATGGATGGTCTCCCTCCTGCAATGCAAGAAATACATGTATCAACAATATGCAAGAAATATTGGAACCTACTCCACTAATCCTGAAATTTTGCTTTTATGGACCCTCAAGAAACCATAAACTGCAGAATTTTACTATTGCCATCAGACAATTATTTGTCAAGTGTACAACATAAGAAGACAGTTCAAGAATGAGAAAAAAGTTAATTGGTTTGATAAATGGCACAACGGAATAAAAATGGGACTGACAATAGAGTGCTTGGTGGATAACCATACCACGAACAGTAACGAGGAGGAGCAAACAACAGGGTACTGTTTTAACCTTTTCCTTTAATGGTGAGTATGCTACTTGTTTCCCTTTCCTATCCCCAATCAAAACTTAGTTTGAACATCTAAATTCTTTGTTCATCTTTTCATACTTTTTTTTAAAGAGTAATACACCCGGAATCCATTCGGCAGACATGTCTCGTGCGAAGGAAAACATTTTGGGAGAATACACAGCTTTCCCTCTGATCCGAATTATAAGATACAAACTTAAACTTTGCAAGCAACCTAATATTCCCGAGACCCCATTACTTGTTCAAAATGCGTCTCACACCACAGTGTGGTGACTTGATGGATATAACCAAATGGGAATCAGTGTTATCAAAAGCAAAAAAGCGCAAAAAAGCTCTTAAGGTTTATTGGGGCTTTAACCACAAATAAAGTGAGGGCTTTAATGAACAAAGGCACGGAGGGAAAGAAGTACAAATGTATATATGTTTAGCCTAAGACTGATAACTATAAGCATGAGTGAAAAATATATGAACAACAACAACAACAAAAAACCCAGTGTATTCCCACATAGTGAGGTCTGGGGAGAGTAAGTAAGATGTCTGCAGTCCATACCTCTACCTCTAAAGAAGTAGAAAGGTTGTTTCTGATAGACCTCCAGCTCGAGACACGGAATAATAAACAAATTCATAGTAAAGCATGGGACAAGATGGCATAACATAAATACGACACCCACAAGTAATAGTAAACAGAGAAAAGTAAACAGATTCGTAATAAAGCATGAAACAAGGTATCATAATAAGAATAATACCCCCACCAAGTAATGCCCTACACTAGCGACCCAAACTTACCCTAGCCTTCTTCCCTAATTCGCGTCCTCAAAATCTTCCTATCTAGGGTCATGTTAGGGTCATGTCCTCAGTGAGTTGTAACTGCTCCATGTCCCGCCTAATCACCTCTCCCCCGTACTTCTTCGGCCTACCCCTACCCCCGCCTAAAACCATTCAAAGCTAGTCTCTCACACCTACGAACCGGAGCATCCATGCCCCTCCTCATCCACGTGTCCGAACCATCTCAATCGGACTTTCCGCATTTTATTCTCCACTGAAGTCACACCAACCTTCTCCCTGATAGTCTCATTCCGAACTCTATCCCCCTTAGTCAGCCCACATATCCAACGCAACATCCGCATTTCCGCCACCTTCATTTTTTGAATGTGGGAGTTCTTAACTGGCCAACACTCCGCTCCATACAAGATGGCCGGACGGATTGCCACCCTGTAGAATTTACCTTTAAGCTTGGGCGACACCTTCTTATCACACAACACCCCCGAAGCGAGCTTCCACTTCATCCATCTCGCCCCAATACGATGCGAGACATCCTCGTCAATCTCACCGTTACCCTGAATCACGGACCTGAGATACTTGAAACTATCCCTCTTACATACCACCTGTGATTTCAACTTCACTACCACCTTATTCTCCAGCCTCACGTCATTAAACTTGCATTTCAAATATTCTGTCTTGCTCCTACTCAACCTGAACCCTTTAGACTCAAGAGTTTGTCTCCACACCTCTAATTTATCATTCACACACCCCCGCGTCTCACCAATCAAAACTACATCATCTGCAAAAAGATTACACCAAGACACCTCTCCTTGAATACGCTGCGTCAACACATCTATCACCAAAGCAAACAAAAAGGGACTAAGAGTAGATCCCTGATGCAATCCTGTCAAGACAGTGAAATACTTTGAGTCTACTCCCGCCGTCCTCACCTGGGTTTTAGCTCCATCATACATGTCCTTAATTGCTCTGATATATGCCATCAAGACTCCACTCACCTCCAAGCATCTCCAAAGCACCTCCCTGAGGACTTTGTTGTATGCCTTCTCCAAGTCGATAAACACCATGTGCAGGTCCTTCTTCCTTTCCCTATACTGTTCCATCAGCCTCCGCACTAGGTGAATTGCCTCCATCGTCGAGCGGCCGGGCATAAATCCAAACTGGTTCTCCGAAATACACTATCCGTCTCAGCCTCACCTCGATCACTCTCTCCCAAATCTTCATAGAGTGACTCAACAACTTAATACCCCTATAGTTATTGCAACTTTGAATGTCACCCTTGTTCTTATAAAGAGGGATCATAGTACTCCACCTCCAAGCCTCGGGCATTTTCGCCATCTTGAAAATTCCGTTAAACAATCCAGTCAACCACCTTAAACCAGCCTCGCCAGAAAACTTCCAAAAATCCACAGGTATCTCATCAGGCCCCGTCGCCCTACCCCTTCGCATCCTGCGAACAACCTCTCTAACCTCCTCTACCTTAAAACGTCTACAATAACTAAAATCCCGACACTCCTCTGAGTGCTCTAGCTCCCCTAACACACTAGCTCTATCCCTTTCGTCATTCAAGAGCCTATGAAAATACGATTGCCATCTATTCTTCATGTGGCCGTCCTCCACCAACACTGTACCATCCTCCCCCTTAATGCACTTCACCTGATCGAGGTCACGACCCTTCCTCTCCCTAGCCTTAGCGAGTCCAAACAACCCTTTTTCCCCCCTTTCTCCTGTAACCCCGCATACAAGCTCTCAAATGCTGCCGTCTAGCCGCCGTAACTGAAAACTTAGCCTCCTTCCTAGCTAACTTGTACTCTTTCCTGTTTACCTGCTTCTCTTCTTTGTCCTTACTCTCAACCAACTTAGCATACGCCCCTTTCTTGGTCTCCACTTTCTTCTTAACCTCTTCATTCCACCACCAATCCCCCGATAATGCCCGGTCCGGCCCCTAGAAACACCCAACACCTCACTAGCATTCTCCCTGATGCACCTAGCCACCCTATCCCACATACAATCCACGTCCCCCCTACACTCTCACGCCCCCTTTCCCGCTAACTTCTCCCCTATCTCCCACGCATTCACTGGCGTCAAGCCGCCCCACTTAATTCTAGATCTACACTCCTCACCCCTTCCAAGACCCAACCCTCAGCCTACCAACTCTATCATCACGTCTTCCTCTACCGCCCCTAACGCCAAACCTTGGCCTCCCTCCTACCCTCGCCCTTCCCTATTCCCTCGGTCCCACAATAGCCCCCGCCCCAACCCCTCGAACATGACCCTATCCAATCATCAACGCCCACAGCCACTACTACAAGAAAATATAAGAAAATATAAACAATTATAGTAACAAAGAAGCAGCAGGAAATACAAGGCTCACACAAATTAAAAGAAATAATCAAGAAACAAAACTAAACTCAAATAGGGAGAAAAAACAAAACCAAGGTAAGGACAAAACTAACAGTAAGAAAAATAGAGCATACTAATAGCCTGGCACCAAGGACTGCAAAACAAATAATAAGGAGCGGTGCAAGTCACGAATATACTATAGCAGACACGCAAGTCAAGATACAGGAGATAATACGATAAATAATATGGAGGAGGAAATAGCAAAGGTTAGAAATCACCGGGATACGCGTGTAGACCAATTTCTTGTTTCTTGCATGTTATGTTGGAATGTTGTAATGTTGTATCCCTTCAAGCTGATTGCAGAAACTAGTCTCCTGGATATTATCGCCGGAGATTCGCCGGAGTCCCGCTGGACTCAGATCTGGAACTGACAGAATCAGGTCTGGTCGGAACCAGCAGATCCTTCCGATGGACCCGCCGGAATCGGTGGCCTGTGACCGGAGCTGCGAGCTGCCTATGTCGCCGGAGTCGAGCCGACTGTGACCTTAACTCGACGGCGAAAGCAGTGGTTGGTTGGTTCAGAAGACGGCGAGAGAAAGGGAAGGGGGGAGGGGAGAGGATTGAGAGGACTAGGGCGAGAGAACGGGGGTGAGGACGTAACCTTACCAGTTTCCGGCACTCCTACGCCGTCGCCGGCGTCGACCGATCAAGGGTCGGTGAACGTTGGGTCGGGGACGTTAGGGTTAGTGAACGTTGTGAATAATAAAAAATCTAGGGCCGATATTGTTCTTGCTTAGTAGCGTTCAGAATATCTAATATAGCATAATATGAAAAAAATTCATGGATCTCTATCTTCCTTCCAATTTAAAACTACTTTCTTAGAACATTGATATTAGGATTCATAAATCTCCTAATATTGAATAGATCAAGATCCTTATATTTCAATTTTACTAAAATTTCACATTTGGAAAAAAATCTTTCCAACGAATCTGCTCTAGACAGCATACAAAAGAAAAATATGAGTATGAAAAATATATGAACAAACAAATTGAAAAAAAAAAAAGACGACAAAGTGAAATATCAATTATCTAGTGTCGCCTCTTCATAAGAGGTTCATTGGCAAGGAAAAGTTTGCCTTAGAATCTTGATGACAATGTTGAAGTGCACATTAAGCGACGCGAAGCGCTCAACACATTTTGAGCCTCACTTCAGGGCTTAAGCGCACCTTTGACTATACCAATCGTTCCCTGTTGTTTTTTTCTCTCCCGACTCTCTTTTCTTTTTTCAAAAAGACTCAAAACCATGCCCTAAAATGTTCAACTCAATCTACTACTTCCGTCTCAAATTATTTGTCGCTTTTTCAAAACAAAATTGTTTGAATTATTTGTTGTTTTAGAAGTTCCAGGCAAATTTGATTAATTTTTCCCCTACCCTTAGTATAGTTTTTCCGGAAGACAACAAAGTCCTTGATTATGGGTTATTACTTCTTGAAGTTGTTAATTTAGTTTATTCCTAGGTGTTCTATCTAGTCATTACTGTTAATATGCTAAGCAAGGTGACTTTGGCAATTGCATACTCGTAAATGGAGATGACATATAAATTGAGTGAGCATTTAATGGAGAGAGACCATAGCTAAGATATAAATAAGGTTAAAGTAGTCAAAAGTCACTCCTAATTAATTATGTCTTAAGTGTCATGTAAAGCAAAAGGCGACGATAATTTTAGGAGGAGGGAGTAACTTTTTCTCTCTCATAAACCTTGATAAGGCTTTGATGAGGTATAGGAAAAGAACCATAGAAGTTGATTGCACAAACAAAATGCAGAGGATAAAGCTTTTGGTTAAGTCAGTTGTGACATTTCTTGCTGGGTGCTTTCCTGAGGAGAGACATTCTGATTCTGACTTCCAGTCATAACACAACATACAAGATGGCTCCTTAATTATGGTATTGACTTTCAAGTTTCAACAACTTCCTTGACTTCCAGCCATCAGTTTTTATCTACTTTTTTCTTCTTTTATTTTTCCACTTCACCCTATTTCTTAAGGTATAGTAAGAATAGGAAAATATCCATAGTAAAGTAGCATTCATCCTTTGTCTCTCCACACCTTACTCTTCTGTTTTAGCCACTAACGAGAATATACTACTACTACTACTACTATTAAGCAACTATATTTAGACATAAATCTAAAAATTGCACAAGAAATAAATACTAACCTCTTCGTCTTGTGAATCAACAGGATGCTCACTTGAATGGTTTTCCTCATTACCTGCCAGATCAGATGCTTGAATATTGTTATTCCTATCAGAATCTTGATCTCTCCAGCATTTCTTACTTTGGCCAGGCTTGTTCTGAAGAAATTAACAAAACATGTTACACTGCATACACCAATAATAATATTATTCAGTGTACAGGGAAAAAAGGATGAGATAAAACAAATTACTGTTTTCTTGAGAAGCTTGACTCGCAAGCCAAATCTCCAATCCTGTTCATCATTCAAAATGGACACCTGAAATAGCCACCACCGAAATGAAAATCATCAGACTTAATGAAATAACACAGCCAAAGTGAACTAGAAGAGGAACCTTGCTTCATACTCACAGCTTTTTCAGCAGCTTCCACTGAGTAATATTCCACGACAGCATGCAACTAAACTAAGAAAAAGATAAAATTAATAAATGTCCAAAGCATGCATGAAGAAGTAATACTGCCACTTCAAAAACTTCTCCTATATCCTTCAATGTGGTTAGATACAAACACCAATAGCATGGCCGTTTGGAACCCTAAACATGATGATATTTCTCATGAACTACTAGGAAAACTAGAATACTAATGTAGGTCAACTGTTTTGAGACTGATCCCATGCTTTACACTAGTCAGGTCTTCAGATGCTCTGACAGAGAATCTGTAATTACTTACCTTACCACTGAGCAGTTTCTCTGCAGTTGTGCATTTTCTGGGATCTCTTTCAGTGTGTGGATCACGGATGGTAATATGCTTTACACTGGAAGTTCAGAAAGTTCAAAGAAAGTTGTTTATAGGAAAATAATAACAATCAAAAAAGAAAATAGAGTAAGAAAAAGAAACATACTTTCCAGCCTGGCCAAATATGCACCGAAGGTTATCCACAGAATGATCCTCAGGTAAATTTTCCACCAATACGGTACAAACCTAGAACATGGTAAGTATAAGAATAAGTTCATCCCAACTATAATCTACTATACTTATTGAGTTCCAGTAGAAGTAGCAATACCTTGGGATCTTTGATCTCACTTAATGGAAGAGGATGAAGTCGCTTCACCTTTCTCCCGTCAGGACTTACAACCTCCAGAATAAAAAAAAGAAGGAACAAAGAAAATGAAAGGCATAACCTAGGAATATTTTGCATAAAGACAAAGGGATTAAAAGGAGTATGAAGCAATATTCTTTATAGTCAAGAAGAAGTTAGACTTACAAGAAGAGAAGATTCCCTAAGTGCAGCTGCTATTACTGATGTCTCCTTCGTAAGCTTCTTGACTTTTCTAAAAGAAGCAAGTACTTTCACAGGGACTGCAAGATAGAGCACTCAGTTGAGATTTTAAGATATAAAGAAGGTAGTGGAGTGCATCATTATGGGGGAGATACTAGAGGATACAAAACATATATCCCCAAAAAACAGTTCCAAGAATGGATGAACATAGACAGGGAGCAGGAAAGCAATATGAAGCCAGTATGAGAACCTTTCTCATCATAAATGAATAGCTCCAACACTTACCAAACCCTTCCTTGTCTCTAGTCACATATTTCAACAGAAACTTGTCTGTAGGTAAATTTTCATCGCTGAAGTAATACTCAACCTGCAATAGGCAGCATTTCAGTTGCATAGCGATCAGAAGCAAAAAACTGCCGTGTAGCAAAAATTATATGCTACAGATTTCACTAGTAATATTTAGTCAGTAAGACAAGGTAGGTTAAGGTTTGTGTATATCCCACCCTCCTATTCCTTCACCCCCACCCCCAAAACCCACTTGTGGGATCTCACTCGTTATGTTGTTGATGTTGTATTTAGACACTACGAGCAGCAAATCTACAGCTACCAAGGACTAGTAAAAGTCTAGAGTTCTCGAAGCTAAACTCTAATATCTGAAGGTTGTACGTACCAAATTGGTGTTATGAGGATACCGATGTATATATGTGCGAAACAAATGCTCATTAACTAAGTCTGTACTCTGTACAACTTACTTAAGGAAAGGTATCTGCAAGACAGTGAAAATCATGCATTTGCCATTCTGATAGATGCAGAAGATCTTTTCAAGGCTATAATTAAAGTTTCTTTGCAAGAACTACTACAATAAATGAACAAACCTATACTATCCCAAACAAGTTAGAAAATTTC
>NC_061112.1:118470464-118521392 GCF_002878395.1 Capsicum annuum | reverse complement strand
TCCAATTGCACACCACTAACTAAACTTCACTCAAAAACCTTGAACTCCTTAGCTTAAACCCTAAAACTCAATAAATCACCAAGAACGAAAAACCCCATTAACCAAAAACACAATCAAACAAAACCCACACGACAAAAAACAAAAAAAGGAACCTGCTTGACGATGTTGTTACGAAGATCATCGGTGAGTAGAGTAGCGGAGAGTTGATCAGACGGCTGAGACTCCGGCGATCCAACCGGTGAAAAATCAGGATGATCATCGTCATGCGGCGGAGATAAACCGGTGTGGGAAGGTATAGGAACTACTCCACCACCGCCACCACCGTCTGATTCCATTATTTTTTTGGAAAAAAGGAGAGAAGATAAAAGGAAAACTGAAAAGGTCAAAGGAAAAAAATAACCATTTTCTTTTCCCTTTTCTTCTTCCTCAGTTTCCTTGTTATTCTTCTGATATCTCGAAAATACTTTTCTGGAAATACCCAACTATATATAGGAAAGATCAATTGAGACGAAATTAATTTTTTATTTTTTATTTTGGTTCACTTTGGTTACTCAAAGTGAAACTATTTAGTCAAAAAAAGAAAAATTTATTTTTCGTCCTTTTTAGTCAATTTAATCCAGCATTCAATTATTCTTATAGTAATAAATTTAAAATGCTAATGATATTTTTGTAATATTTATTAATGATGTACAAAAATAAGATTTGATTAATGTGAACCTACTAATATATTGCATAATAGGTCAAAAGTCACAAATGAACGAAGTTGTATGATGTGAGAAAGTGATTTTTAGGGATTGTTTGGATGCACGTATAAGGTTATTATATGCATAGAATTCATCATTAGCAATGTAGTACTACTTGGTTTGTAGTTTGATATCTTACACAAAATCCATAATTAGAAATTTAATGTTTGGGTGCAATTTTTGTTATCTGCGTAGGTATATACATAAATTATGTAGGAATTTATGAGTAATAATTTATGCGATGATGAAAATGCAATAAAGATAATAAGATGATTAAATCATCTTTGTTTATTAATTACTCTAGTGTTGATTCCTATATGATGCTTTGTCAGCCACATGTTACAATTCGGAATATTAACATTCCTTATAAATTACTACAACATTTTACTTACTTTTCATATAAATTCTTTCAACATTACTAGCGTAATGTAAAAAAGTAAACAAATGATTAATCTATCTATAATATGTACTAATGCACCGTAGGTTATAATTTGCATCTGACTCGGTCGCATAATTATTTCATTAATATTTTGAAAAAATTTATTTTGAGTCTTACGTGTCAAGTCATAATTGTGTGAGACTCTTCAAAATTTGATATTTGGACAAAACGGGTCCACCTGAATCACAATTTTGTTTCTTCTCTAAATGAGTGCTCCTCTTTCAAATAATCTCTTTTACTTTTCCTCTTTTACTCTTATATAACCTTAAAAAAAAAAAAAAAAAAACTCCATTACTTTTACATTATCGTTTTGTGAGAGGTTCATCAAGAAATAAAGTAATGTAAAAATATTTCTCCCATATTAACTTTGGCTCTCCATTTTTATTTTTTTCTCTGTTCACAATTCATTTTCTAATTATTATTAAATACTTTGTATCTTTTTTAGCTTGTAGATTAATTTTTTTCGAAATTATTCCATCTTCTTGAAAGGATGCATGAATCTACTGTAGCAGTTTAATTTCTAATAGATATGGATAAAAGTAGAGCTGAGCATAAAATACCGAAAATCAAATTATCGAACTGAATCAAAAAATTAATATCGTTTGATATTCGGTATTTACCAAATATCGAAATATATATATATATATATATATATATACACGATATGTCTAACCAACCCAATAGACAATAGTATTAATATCCCAAAGAATCTCTTGGACCTTAGTAATATATTCATAAAAAGCAACAAAAGGAATACTAAATATGATTTCTATTAAATATACTCTTTGAAGTTTAAATGTACATTTGCGCATCTCCAACTTTAATATGGTATTACCAAAAATCGTACCGAACCGAAGTTTAATTTATCGATTACTAAATTACCGAATCGATATTTATAAATATGGTATGTGGTATCTACGTTCAAATAATAATTACCGATTTACCGAATTCGAACTTTGAAAATACTGAACCGTATACTGAACGCCCACCCATAGATAAAAGTAATTTCGTGAAATGTTTATAGCTCTTTCTAAACGAGGAAGGGAGAAATTAAAATGAAAGAGGAGACAAATATTAGACTATAGAAAGAGAGAGTGAAGAGAATATACTTCCTTCGTCCCATAAATCTATGTGTCGCAATTTTTTTTTATTCATCCCCAAAAAAATATCGCCTTTTTTATTTGATAACTATTTAAAAATACAATTTCTTGTTTATCCTTATTAGTTCACTTAATTGAGAAATAATAGTAGTATATTTTTAATAAAGGATCAGTTCATAAACATCACTAAGCAGTTCATAAACATCACTAAGTCTTTTCTTATTTTTTAAACCCCATCGATCAAAGCATGTTACATAAAATGGGACTAAGAAGGAGTTGGTCAAAGGATGTTACGTGAAATAGGCTGAAAAGAGTAATTTTTATTAGGATAGAGAGTAATTAGAGGAGTAATTGTTTGGACAAAGAAAAATTATTTAAAGAAAGAGAAAAATTATAGTACAGGTGGGGGCCACTTGTCCAAATGTCAAGTTTTGAAGAGTCTCACGCAAGTATGCCTTGACAAGTGAGACTCAAAATAAAATTTGGCTAATATTTTTTCTTCATTTTAAAATAATTGGTCTTTATTAATTTATTTTTTTGAAAAAAAAATTATTAAAAGTTTATTTTACCAAATTAGTCTTTTTAATTTTGCTTTGAATATATACACTTTGTTTAATTAGTTAATAATTTTGTTTAATCATTAATGATAAGGATATTATTAAAAAAACATAATAAAATCTTTTTAATTTCATAAAAAGTACAATTAAATTGAAACAAATATTTATAAAACTCAACTAGTTAGAAATAGAGCAAGTACTACTAGATTCTGTTATTATTCATTGTGGTTTAGAACTCATTACGAATTTCCTTGGAAAAAAACACATTATGAAACAGTATAGTTCACTTAACAGCTCACATTCACGTACACGTAGGATTTGAACAAGGGTCACACCCTTAAGGAATGTGATATAGGTAGTTTACTTTGATGCAAGCTATCAATGGATGATTTCATGGCTGCAAGTATCAATAGATGATTTCACGGCTCGAATCTATGACCTATCGATCAGGTGAAAATAATTTTACCGCCTTTAAGAGCTCGTCTTTGGGAAAAGAATGAAGAGAAGGCCAGAGAAGTATTAGCATTACTTATTAACCCATAGAGGCGAGTATGGATTAGGATTACACTAGGTGAGTCTCAGAATCAGCTCTTCCAATTAGCAAGAAAGTAAATCAACTCCATGAAGTACAATCCAATATTTCTAATTTAAGAATCATCATTTCACCTGCCATTAAATGATGTAACTCCTTCTGCGAGAAAAAAAAAAAAAAAGAATCAAAGTTGGATCAGAACAGAATAAATAGATCAAGCAGTCAACATAATGAAGAAAATTCCATTTAAAAGGCAACTAGTAACCTCACAGATGCAAGGTAATTAAATTTCGGAGGCATTTGGTGTGAGCAATCAATAGGGATGCAAAATATAAAGAAATAAACAGACGAAGAAGAAGAAGTTAAGGGGATTCTAATTTTCCGCGTTGGGATGCATATTGTAACGAAGAAGTAAAATAAAAATGAACTAACCTGCTATCAAGTTGTCCTCAAGTTTTGGAGCCTCTCAGGAATACTCTTGAACTGTTTACACCAATCAATCATCACTTTTTTTAACCTAGGCATTCCTGCCTCATCCATCATCAATTTCTCAAGATTATCCAATCCTCTAATCCGTAGGATTTCGAGTTGAGAGAAGCCACCATCACAATCCATAGTTTTCCCAATGTAGCAATCGAAGTCCAGCTTGAGGATCTTCAATTTTGGTAACTTGTTCAGTGTCTGCAAAGGGTTCTCTTTTAGCCGATTCTTGACTAAGGTGAGCTTGATGAGATTAGGAGGGAAATGCTCAGACCTAGGCAACTTGCTTGGTGAGAAGAAAACATCCAAGTGCATTTTAAGAAGATTTGGATAGCCTGACATATCAAATTTTTCACTTGAAATGACATGTGTAGTGTCATTAGACAATCGAAGATTCTCAAGCTTCTTAAAGATAACGTTGTTCTGATTGTTCAGCACGCGTATGGTTTCTCTAGAGGCACCTGAAACTGCCAATCTTCTCGTGTTGGGACCAACTTTGCATAACCACTTGGGGTTCCAGTAGCATACATCCATTGTCTCCAATGTTTGGATGTTTGGGAGATTGACTTCAATGGGATAGTGCTTGGTCATGATGTTAGATTCTTCGAAACCCCAATGTCCAACACAAAATCGAACAAACAAAGACAGGGCACCTATCTGGAGATGTCTAAGTTGTTCCATCTTCCAAATGCAAGTTGGAAGTCTAATGAAATCGCAACCTCGTACATCCAAGGTTAGTAGGTTTTTCAAGTTGCTTATACTTGAAGGAAGGCAAGTGTCTGAGAAACCTCTCAATCTAAGGTAACTCAAATGGATCAACTTCCCAATTGGACCTATAACCGACCATCCATATTTGTCAGGGGATGTCAAGATTTCTAAATTGAGGACTCTCAAGAATCCGACACTTGGGAAAATATCTTTAACCTTCTGATTTTCAGGGACTTTAATGGGTTCAAAACTAAGAAGTGCACATATCTTTGGGGTTTCAAGGTGACAAGAAAGGTACTTGTCCACATCCCTTTGATGTACAGCAAGTCTACGAGCTCCCTCAACGCAACAACTGGTGCTTGTAGTGCCTACAATGTCATTAAGAGAATGGAAGAATCTGATGCCCTTTGCTACTTTGATGCAAAGATCATGAAGCACGTTATGGATACGACAAGTTTTAATTTTTCCATCGTACCTTCGTTTGGAGACTTGAATCAAGTTTCTAGCAACCAAATCATTTAGGTAGAACTCCCCAACCTCCTCTATCTCACTTTCTCCTCTTCGGTTTATGAATTTCTCAGCTGCCCACATGTTAATCAAGTCGAACACTGGAATTTCATAGTCCTCTGGGAAAAGTGCGAAATAGAGGAAGCAAGGCTTTAAGGAAGTGGGCAAGTCTTTATAGCTAAAAGCCAAGATCTTGGAACACTGATCTAAGTCTTGCTCATGACCTTGATGTGTGTTCTTTAGCACCCTATTCCAGTCATGTTCACTTTTTTCTTTTGCACGCAAAAGGCTAGCTGTTAAAACAATGGCTAATGGCACGCCACCACATTTTTTCATCAATTCTTTGCCTATGCCTACCAAATTCGAGGGAATCCCACTCTTATTATCTTTTGATGCCCTCAGCAGAACTTTTACGAAGAGTTTCCAACTATCCTCAGGCTTTAAAGGTTGTAAATTGTAAATTGAGCTTTCTCCTCCAATATATCTTCCTATATCATTCTTCCTAGACGTGATGATTATTCGACTACCGTTTGTGGAACTAGCAAAGATGGGGAAACTTGAGGATAAAGCTTCCCATGTTTCGGTACTCCAAACGTCATCAAGGAAGATTACATACCTTTTCTCCTTCAGAAAGTTGTAGAGGTTGGTCTCAAGGTTCTGCTCCATTTTGTCCTCTCCTAGTCCCACCTGTTTAGCCACCTCAAGTAACAAATCTTTCGATCTTGGCTCTTGGAAAACATAAACCAAAGCAGAACAATCAAAATGACACTTGACACGCCTATACACTCTTTTTGCAAGTGTTGTTTTACCCAAGCCACCCATACCAATGATTGAGATCACTTCAAAATCCAAGTTGTCATCAAGCAACTTCATCTCCAACTCCTTGCAATCTTCCTCTAGACCAATGATTTCCGATTCATCCACGTGAAGGAAAGATCTTCTTTGATCCGACGTACAGAAAATTTCATCTTTGTTATTGCTGCTTGAATCTGTGATGTTATAAGTCACCCGGGCACGATCAATGTCTGCAACTTTTCTCTGGATCTCTTCAACCCGAGCAACCAACTTATGGGCGGTGTGGCCATAACATGAGAAAATCCGAGCAGCTTCTTTGAGACACTGACGCCTCCACTCTCCCTCGTGATGATACGCTATTTCACAGAGGTAAGTGTCAAGAACATTTTCGACATCCTGAGCAAGTTGTTGGATATCATTTATCAAGTTTGCTACTCCATGACTTGATATTTGCTTGGCCTCTGCATCCGCTAGGTAGGATCTCATGCGTCTCATCTCGGTTTCAATCCAACTGATGTTTTCCTTCAAGGACGAGGCTGAAGACAATTCATTAAACAGTGCATTGCTGGATATGTCAATAGCCTTGTTGATAACTGCTGTGAGAGCAATTTCAGCCATGGAAAAAGTTGATCATCAGCTTTCACAATAAACCAAGACTCATGAAGACTTCCAACTCATAAGCATCCAACAAAGGTGACAATTATTCAACCAACTTTTCCTTTAAAAAAAGCCCCATGGTTTTTGCAAGCTTTAGTGGAATTTAGCTATGAAATGGGTCCTGAAAATGATATAAGTGGGCTCAGATTGATTCTTTTAATTAAAACACCAACCCAGGTTGAATAAGTGGCAATCTAGATGATTGTCATTATATTATTGAAAAAAATTTCTTTTTTTCCACTTGATTACTGTTACACTTTGTTTGGAAGGTTGTTGCGTATTGTTTCATAATCTGTTGCACTGTTTGATGAAAACAATGTTCAAATAGATTGTACTGTTTCCCGTCATTGCATAATGCTACACATCAACAATTTGAAGGACAAATCTACAAGAAAAGTAGGGTACGGAATAGAGCTATTATAAAAAGTAGGGTGGATTAGATAATAAGTAAAGACGAAATGAGAAGAAAAATAAGGTAACAATGCCATCATACTAAATTGGTTGTTACCTAAAATGGGACTTTTCTTAATTACGTAATGATGTACTAACAACGAAGTTAACGATTCGATGCAATAAAAAGTAAGTAACAATCACAACAAATATTATATTTAAACCAACACAATACAAATACACCAGGTAACAGCCATCCAGACAAGCTGATAATTTCCTTTGCAGGAACAACATGCTAGAGAACAACAACAACAACAACAACAAACCCAGTATATTGCCACATAGTAGGGTCTGGGGAGGGTAAGATGTACGCAGTCCATACCACTACCTCCGAAGAAGTAGAAAGGTTGTTTCCGATAGACCCCCGGCTCAAGACAATGAATAATAATCAAATCCATAATAATAAAGCATGAAACAATACGACATAACATAAATGTGACACTCAAAGATAATATTAGACATAAAAAAGTAAACAACTTCGTAATAGAGCATGAAACAGGATGGCATAGCAATAAATAGTTCACCCCCCAAGTAATATCCTACAATGGCGACCCAAACCGACACTAGCCCTCTATCCTAATTCGTAACCTCCAGGTCCTCCTATCTAGGGTCATGTCCTCAGTAAGCCATCCTGAGAGAACTTTATTTATTTTTGCTATCTCTGTGCTAAGGAAGTTAGATACTTCATTAAGAAATTTATTCTTTTTAGTCTGAAAACTGCAAAGAAAGACAACACCACAACTACTCTACCACTACTATTTGCCATAGCACCACAGAAGATATTAGTGTTAAGGAGCTCAAGAGTACTGAACCTTCACAAACTGAAAGCACTTCCAAATTTTGATTGCAAAAATATCAAGACATACTACATTGACATGAGAAGACATACATACCTTCTATTTAATACAGCGAACTTTTTTTTTTTCTTTTTTAGGTGGGGGGGCGTCCGATTCTGGACCTCCCTGTTGTAGTACTACATTAGATCCCCATATATGTTGAGTGGATCAGAAAGCTATTCAGTTTAAACCAAAACTAAGACTAACAACCAAAACATAAACCCAAACCCTAAAACCTCGACTCTGCTAGACCCTGATAGTTGAACCCTCACATCATCCACAACAGGTCCACAAAGAGAGCTCATATCATCACTTCTTGTATTGTAATAGATGCTATAGAACGCAATACGTGTCCTGTCCGCCTTGGCCGTGAAGTTCAGGTTAGCATTCTGAAATGAAGAATTGGAATTAGGAGTGTAATGAATGTTTTGGGCTTGATCACCAGCAAAGGCCATGATTGCTAGTGGTTCCTTGCATGAGTCCCCTGCATGGCCCAACAAAAATGTCAATCTGTATGGCTTGTTGGGCTTGGTTTCAACCATCTGGGATATAATGCCTTCTTTTCCTGAAAGCAATTCCATAGCTCTTTTCCCTTCTGGAACTGTGAAGTGATATGTATCGATGTAACGTACTGCTCGATTTGATTCAACTATCCAACCAGGGAGTGACGATGTTTCCTCGTCGAGGTTGGTTGGAAGCAAAACGCCGAGGGAAGCATTCCTGAACATCCATGGACCTTCTTCAAAGTCTCCATTAACTACTGCATTATCTGTTTCAACAACCAATTTAAGGAACAAGTCAGCATTGTTTGTAGTTCTCTACATAGTTACATTCTGCTTCATGTATTCCATCATAATTTTTTTCTACTTTTCTGTCAAATAAGGAAAAAAAAAAAAAACAACATAAATGTAGATAACATGCTCCGTTCAAATTCTGTTCATGTGACATTATTTTCACTTTAGTTCATTCCAACAAGAATTGACAACATCTAAATTTATAGTAATTTAACTTAAAACTTTCCAATGTATTCCTAATAACAAGCTTTTATAACTATACTAATGTTATGATAGTATTAGAAACTCAAGTTTCAAAAATCTCAATAACATGAACGTCATGATACATTTTCTATTATACTTTTTTTTTCTTTGGTTTCCCACCAATATTCGAAATCCATATTGAAACTCGAACATTTTTTCTTATAGTACTATTGAAATAACATCTTGAGTAAATATTTTCACTGACCAAATCAACAAATCTTTGACCAAAATAGTCTAAACAGCTGGAAAGGGGGCCAATAAAGAAACAGAAGTGACCTTACCTTTTGACTTATCTGGTACAAAAAGCTTCTTGATAGCAATATCGTCAATGATGGGCCCACAAGTGGGGTCATCCTCCATACCAGGATTTGTAAAAACGACCCGCACGTCATCTTCCTCAGCCTGAAAGGCCCACGCGTAGGAATCCCAGCCCGAAACATGATACAGTGTCTGAAGATCAATGGTCTGTGACGCAGGAGGAACCGAAACGTTCAGTGACTCTAGCTGAGCGCACGTGCGAGCCGCGCTGAATGTAATTGAGTAAATAGAGCCTTTTTCTACTTTGAGCTCTTGGCTTATTTCGGCGTCGTTCCCGAGTCGAACTGCGTGTCTACCTTGTGGTACTATGAGGATCATTCCACCCTGTTTTTGCCCTGATTCTACTACCTCTACGGTGCCGTTTGATTTCCAGCTCGGGATTTCGGTGGGCCCATCGGAGAATCCGTCGCCGGAGGAGAAACCGCCTGACGGAGGTGTCTCAAAATTGCCGTTAACTAACGGACCTGCAAAAAAACACAAGGTTGGATTGATAATTTAATACACATTACAAACTTGTGTGCTTCAAATGGACATTTTACTAAGCAATTTAATTTACAATGTTTTCACTTATGGGGCGTTTGGTACGAGGTACTAAGACAAGTTATTTTGGAAAAAAATAATAGTTTCGGAATAAACTTTTTAATACACCATTTGATTTGATAATATTTAGGATAATTTATCTCGGGATTAATAATAGTCCCGGGATAAGTTATACCACATATTTGGAGGTATAAGTTATCCCATCTTAATTTATTCTGGGATAAATTATAAAATGACAAAAATATCCCAAATCCATTATAAACACATTTCTCCAATCTTTTTTATCATCTTTAATTATTAATTTTTGAAATTGAAAAAAGATTATTGATATCTACTTGATTATCTAAAACGTGTTATTTATGACAAATTAAAAAAACTAAAATATCTTATTTTGGAACGAAGGAAATATATGACTAAGAAAAATTAACCTCTTATTAATTAAACTTTGCATTGTTTTTTCATTCCATTGCTTGTGAATTTTATAAACTTATACGTTATTTTCTTAACTAGGTATTATAATTTTTTATATATCCAACAAAATGTAGGTACTATAATTTTTTAAGCATAAAAAAATGAAATTCAACATCACAACTTTTTCCCTCCAAGTGTTATTTTTGTGAATTGATAACACAAAAAGTTCTTACTACACAATGAAAAGATTAACTAAAGTAAGTAGATTTTATAATAATAATTACCATTCACTAGTAATTTATAAAATATTTTAACTACAAAGGCGTTGCCTAGTTTTAATACACATTATCGTTTCACAATCGACTCTATTATTCAATTACATATTTTAAATTAAATAGTTTTTTAATAACTTGAAAATTGATATTGTATATATCAATTAAAATGAATTTTAATATTCTATATTATATGAGTAATATGTGTTTAAATGAAGTGACATAAACAACAAATCTTCTTTTACTTTAACAAACTTAAGTTGAAAGTTTTTAATTCAAACTAAATAAGATGTAGTAAGTTTTTTTTTTTAAATGCACACGGTATAATCATGGGAAGGCACATACAAAAAAATTGAAGCTAAATAAGATGAAAGTTTTATTTTTAAAATACACACGATATAAATATGAAAATGCACACACAAAAAAATTAAGCTAAATAAGATGGAAGTTTTATTTTTAAGAATAAATATTTAAAGCTTGAAAACAAATATATATAAACAAAAAAAAAGTTAAATAAGATAAGGATATTTTGGTAATCAAATACTTTATTCTTAGAAATTATATCATGCATATTAATTTGAAAACAATAAATCAAATACTCAATAAGAAATAATCCTAGTATAACTAATCCCAATATAACTAATCCAAGCATAACTACATTCCCAACCAAACGCCACCTTAGGCAATAACACTTGAGCCGAGGATTGTTCGGAAACGTGAAAATAAAGTTAGATTTTGTAAACCTATGTTATTGCTTAGGCAATATCGACCAGTTGCAGTTAAAAGATTTTAGTTGTTTTTGTTTTTTATTGGTGTCGAATGAGCGTAAAAACTTATATATATTCGATGTTTACACCAAATTAATAATAATTATTGTTAAATAATTTAATTAAATAAAATATATATTAATTAATCATATGATTAATTAATATGAACTTTAAATTCAAACACATTAATACATATATTAATTTGATGTATACTTCAAATGCGTGTAAGTTTTAACCTCCAATGAGTTACTATCTCCTTATCAAATCATGAACTAGTTTTTGAAACGAAATTGTGTATTTTATAAGCTAATTTTTGGAATTGATTTAAACTCAATGTCCATTATCTTGACACTTACATACACATTTAAATTATGTGAAAACTATCTAAAGTAATATAACGAAAAGATAGTGTATGATTTATTGACCCCACTTGAAACTTGAATATCGTACCAAAAGATAATGTATGATATGAACATTTCACTTCACAGTTCACAAGTAAGGTCATGTATGAAAGGAATAATTATCCAATTAAATACTATGGGTAGTAACACTGTAAGTTGGGCCTAAAATGCTCCTATTGATGTCAGTAATGATACTATAGCTTGCCCGTGACCCCTTTCAAAATTGAAGCCATTAAAAAGGATTTATACTAATATTTAAATAAATGTATAAAGGGAGTCAAAACTATCCTTTTAACTTGAGTGATGATTTTAAGAATTTCACATAATTTTCATTATTTTTTTCTTTCATTGTAAATGAACAACTTTTACACTAAACGAACTTCTAACAATTTCCGTTATCAAGGGATAAAATGAAAATGTTACATTAAAAGTTTTAACAGAAAAATGTAGCTCTAAGTGGTCATTTGGTTGAGTGTATATAAGTGATAGTAAATGTGAAAAAAAAAATTATTCACTATCTAATTTTAGATATTAAAACTAACATGCATTATGTAATTTATAAAAAAAAGATATATGTTAACAGAACTACTCTCCACATTCTCTTTTATCTTTGTATACTTTGAGGAACTTGAAGGATAGTTGTGCCTTTTAACTATTCTTTCTTATTCATGTATAAATAACTTTAATATTTCTAATGTCCTAATTTGCTACGTCTAAGAGAATAGTAAATTATGTGTTTAGTTAATTCAGGTGTCAATTATATATAAATGGAAAACGCTTCAAATAAGGAATTAAATAATACTAAACCTAATGTGAATGAAGGGGAGGCTTGGAGTAACTGGTAAAGTTGTTGTCATGTGACCAGGAGGTCACGGGTTCAAGCCTTGAAAATAGGCTCAGGTAGAAATGCAAGATAAGACTGTGTATGATACACCCTTGTGGTGGGGCTTGAACTTGCTTGTGTATGCATCAAATTAATACACGAATTCTAAATTCAAATACAATGTCATGCATGTATTTAATTACACCGAATGCATGTAAGTTTTAACCGGACCATAACTACTCATGACTCTTACAGGGTGTCACAGTAACACCTCATGACGATCAACATCAACATCATGATTATTACTTCTTAAATAAGACATTACTCACTTTTAACAACTTTGTTTGATCTTTTGAGAAAAAAGAGTAGTATATTAAAAATATGTTGCTATGGAACTTGACCAAATTAATTCTGTTCGACAGAAATAACAAAATATAACAACACATAGTGTTTGTGAAATATGTTTCTACCAAAGTTAAAATTTGAGTCTAAAATAATTATACACTTGATTTAACATACACATTGAAGCTGAAAACGAAGTGAAAAGAAATTATCTACCAGATCTCGTACCAAACAGAGGTATATACATACATCCCATCAATTATTATCAATTTTTTTTTTTAAAAAATGCAGTTTGGTATGTAGCTCAAAAGTAGGAAATTAAATGTTGAAATTGAAAAAGAAGAGCAAGCAAGTAGAAGAAGAAAGTAAGGTTACCATCTTCAACTTGTCCAGCAGCAGAGCAAGCAAGTAGAAGAAGAAAGGTTGTGACCCATTTGCATCTTGTTGAGCTCCAATGTATTTCCATATTGGCTGCAAAGAATAAACTCCCCTCTTTTTTCTGCTCTTGGTGTGTAAGAAAGGACTGAGACACAGCTTTGAGTGAAGAAAAGGGGCAAGAGCAAATGTCCCTTTTATCCAAGATTCGTCTTCTTCTTTTTGTTGGGTTTAAAATTAATAGGGCTTCATGCTAGTGTAATAATTTGAACAACAAAGAAAAACTTATTAAAAATATATTATGTTATACTTGGAAAAGAAAGATTTCTATTTATACAGCTATAAAATTCTTTCCATGAAAAAAAAATCTAATTAAAAAAAGTTCTTTTTCAATAAGGGATTTTTTTTTTTTTTATCAAAATAGGTAATTCTAATTTTGAAAGAAAATCAAGTAAAGTAGGAAATTTAAGACAAATTTCAATACTTTTTCCTAATTTTTTTTTCGTTTTCGTTTGTCTCAGGCTTTTTTGTATTCCTCTGTTTCAAAAATAATATCCGTATTACCTTCACACGAAGTTTAAAAAAATTGAAAAAATATATATAACTTTAAAATAAATTATATCAAATGTATTAAAATATTTTTAAATTTTATGATTTTAAACATGATATATGAAAAATTAAAATTAAAGTATTGTAAAATAAAAAAGGATCATTTTTTTTAAACGAATTTAAAAAAAATAGGTGAAAGATATATTTTTCTCTTTTTCCTTTTCTTTCGTTGTTCATTATTTATGTTCCGTTTGCCCCACCAATAGTAAAATTGTTACTGACGATACAATAAATAATGTAATTTAAGACAAACTTTAAGGTATGTGTTTATAAGTATGAAAAAATAATTCTTTATTTTAATTTATATGGCAATTTTTAATACAAATTTAAGAAATAAGGAGATTTTTTAAAAATCTTATTAATTTAAATTAAAAATATGTCAAATATATTAAAATATTCTTTGATTTTGTAATTTAAATATATCATATTGAAAATTCAAATTAAAGAATTCCTAAAAAAAGTTAATAATATTATCTAAAAGTATTTTTGATAGTATAATTTTTATGTTCTCTTTATTTGCTTTTGATTGGGATTTAAGGGGCTAGGGTTTTTGAGGTGCACTTTAAGCAGCTATTTTGCTTTTAGGAGTAACTTTTTCTTTTTTGATCAATGAATGATGAAGGACCAATGCTTTTCCTAGTACAATAATAAGAAAAGGTGTTTATTCATTGAGACTTTGTTAAATTAATAAGATTCTTCTAACTTTGTATTACCCTCCCCAGATCTTTTTGTTGGTACATTTTTGGTTTTTATGCCACTAGACAAATAATCTCCTATCAAAATGATTGTTCTTCCAATGTAAATATGCTTTCTTAAAAAGAAATATTCAAGAACAGCAAATTTTTTCATCTTCTTGTGAGTTTGGCTTACCACGCTCCTCTTGATCGCACATCATCAATGGCAATTTTTGTTGATAATAAAAGTCATCGAGCATACAAGGAGGGGGAAGGTTTTTTATTTTCAACTTGATGTGTATTCGATATGAAAGTCTGATTAATTTAAATTTATATCAAGAGATTCTACTTTAGGACGTGTTCATTTCCATAATGCGAAACAAAAACTTATTATTAAGTACTCTTTTTCTAAAATATTTATTGTGTTTGTTATCAAAAAGTTAGATTACAATTTCTGATCAATATTTTAAGAAATATATTTTTACCATATTGATGTGACAAATATTGCAAATTAAAGTAGTTCTATAGATTTTAAATAAATAAATTAATATAATTTAATTTAACTTAAAATTAATCAAATATACTCTGATAAAACGTAACATGACAGTTATTTTAAAATATAAAGAATATCGAGGGTACTAATCACGTATCTTTAAATTAATACTAGAATTTCAATATCTTTAGACCCATATTTAATAATTTTTCATGAAGCTATTTTCTTTTGGCCATCCATTTTAATTTATGTAGTGTGATTTAATTGAATCATTGAGTTTAAATAAGAGAAAAGTTTGAAACTTGTGTCTAGCTATGCTATAAAAAGTTTTAACTATAAATTAAAAATAAGAATTTAAACTTTAAAATATTTCAAATACATAAATAATGAATTTGAGACAAAGACGAGTGAAATTAGCTCAAATAATTAAATATCTTTATCATCAATTCATAGATTAAAGGCTCGAATGATTAATTATTAATAATAATAATTTTTATAAAAAATAAAGAAGGTAGAGGGTACGAGGGGGGTATGTGTTTCCCACTTACCAAAATTTGCAGGGTTCATAATAAGAAAAAGAAGCATAAAATACATTCCGCGTTTTTTGATTTGGGTGTTTCACTTTCTCACCTCTAGTGGGACCCAAGACAAGGTAGGGTCACCGCCGAATTTTAGAAATTTGCGAAGAGCATCTTAAACAAGTGGGAACCTTCAATTATTCATTCTAAATTTTTATTCCCATGATTTATTTAATACTCCCTTTGATCATAAATTTTAAAAATACTTTATTTAAAATTAGTGGTGGCTCAAGAATAGCATTACTAAAATATTTATCTTAGGTCATAAAAAAATATCAATAATAAATCTTATAACTTTTATTATCACGTACTAATATTAAAAATGATAAATAATAAAAAGAATAAAATTTAAATTAGAAAACAACTATCTGCGGTCTATTTTTATCAAAAGTATTTTAAAATTTTGAATTAAACAACTCAAGTATTCATATTGATAAATAAAATTTTTATAATAACACCCAATGTAATACAATGTAAATAAATAATTAATATCTAATTAACTAAAATTGATTCTTCTTTTATAAATAACAATATTACTATGTGAAGTAAAATGATTAATGTTTTTTTTAAAATACTATACTAAAAACAAGCAGAAGTATATATGAACAAAAGAGAAACTTTAAATTATCATCATTTTTTGAGTATGTTGATATATTTAAGGCTATTTATTAAACGAAAAGGGGTCTAAAATGCCATTAAGTTATATCAAATGGTGTAGAAATGTCATTCATCCGACCGTTCTCTCCACTGTTTTGTCCTTTCATTTACCAGCTTCATCTTTTCATTAATAACGTCACATATTTATATTGACCAACTAATATTTAATTAAAATTATTAATTTTCCTCTAGAACCCGTCCCCCTCCAACCTAATAATTCGCCTCACCCAGTTTCGAAGAGATTAGATTTCCCGTATAAACAATATCATCGTCGTTAATGTTAAATGCATCAATGGACTCACTCAGTTTCGGAGAGATCAGAATTCTCGTACAAACAATATCATCCTCATTATTATTAATTGCATCAGTATCATTACAATCTAGAGGCCACATTCGATCACTCAATTCAGATGATCCACCAGATATTATCATATATATATATATATATATAACTTGACATCTTGCCAAATCTAATTGAAAATAGAGTAACACTTTATCATCTGCGCATGGAGAAAATGCTATTGGGAGCGCTACCCCCGAATGGGGCCCTACCCGGCGCGAATTCGGATTAGTCAGACTCCAATGCGAATACCGGACACCGGATGGAAACAAAAAAAAAGTATATATTGGCATGATTCTGTAAATTTTGTTACTAATCTATATGATTCAATATCATACTCATCATTACCATCACTAGTTTAGTCATAATATGTCCCTCGACTGAACAACTACCTTAATCAATCCCGGCTGCACTAAAAGTAAGTACCTCACGGCCCTATGCCTTGAAGGATAATAACTAGATGATTTGAAAGTTGCCAATATCAGTGAATCGACAATTGATATTGATATAACATAGTAAGCGCGGAGATTTCCAAACCAAGTCTGATTTCTTTCGATGTTGGAGAATCCGCTAGCTATTCTCTAGGTTTCCGTGCTCTAGCGGGGAATCTTTAAAAGAAGCTCTTCAGTTTAGCTAGATTTTCTATCAAATAAAAAAGAAAATGAAAAAGGCAGGGCCTTCGCAAGAAGCTTTAATTTAAGGCTGACTTTGATAGAACTACGGTAAGTGGAAGGAAAGCCTTTATCAACCATCATCAGGAATTCTTCAAATGGAAAGAAAGTTAAGGCCGGTTCTACTGATGTAGTTAAATCGAAGGCTCTTGCTTTCTCTGACCTTATAGTTTAGTTTCTTCCTTTGAGCAGGTAAATGAAGGGCATAGGGCAAAGGAATGGCGTTCTTCATCTTTTTTTCCCTAAACAAAGTCTTCCGGCGGTTTTCTCTGAACTATAGTTCTGGGCCTACGATGACTATTATGGGCTCCGAGATTCCTATCCTATGGGTAAGGCCTTCAATGATAAAGGAATGAAAGACCAGCATCTTCCTTTTGACGATTCATATTCTTACGAATCTAAGAACACGCGCTTTCGCTGAAAACCCCTTATAGCTAGGACTATGATAGGTTTCTCTCTAGGTAGTTTGAATTGGAACTATGCTCTTTGAGCTTTAGGTTCAGGCTTATCTTTATGATTTGCAGCCTGTTGAAAAAAAAAGAGTTGTTTGAAGCCCATTCGTTAGTAGTAAGTCTGAAACTCCAACACAGTTGGAAGCCTATTTAAACCTCACCGCCTGGCAAACTTCTAAAAAATAAGAGAGTTTTTCGGATCGGAAATGCCAAGTTTGCGCTCTTACTCTTAATGAAGTGCACACCATAACTTCTTTGACAACCAGTTTTCCTCACTAGCAGCTTTTACTTGCCTCACATGCAGGTCGATCCTAGTTCGTGCTTTCTTTCTTATTGACTTCCATCGGGCGACAAAATGATATCGCTTCCCTTTCATGAGGCGGGGACGCCGCTAGCCCCATTGGCAACCTTATGAACCAGATATCTCGGGTTCACTGTCGGAGCACACCGACAGAGAAGGGAACGAAGGCAATAACATAGGAATTAGGTTGCTTGCAATGCAAGACTTCCCCTTCCTAAATTTTCTGGTCCAATCAACGGCCTCTTACTAGGTGATACTGAGAAGGGCCGGACCATTTTTTTATTTCTTTCTTTCTTTACTGTTCAAAGAAGAAGTTTTTTGTTAAGTGTATACGCACTTTGTATGAGAAAGAAGGGATATACACATAATGGTTGTCTAACGAGATACTATGCATAATAAGGTTGTCAGGTGGGTAACATATTGCGCATTTACCGCTTTCTCATTTTGGAAATTGGATTTAGACTTTATCGACTTATTTCATATCATGGTTCAGGCGTTAAAAATCAGTGAGGTTTACTCTTCCTTTTTGATGCCCGTGGAACTACTGTCAATGGTTTACTCAATTACTTCTTGGGAACGTTAAAAAAAAAAATTACTACGTGATTTTTTGAATATGCCTATATCTATCGCTTTTCCTTCATTGATTTGATTCTTTCAATAGATACCGAGATTCATATTGGAAATAAAAAATAGAGTAATTCAAACTATAAGACATAAGACTAATTCAGATTGATCAGAACAAATAGATATAGCAAATAAATGGAATTGGATGCTATGTCACTCCCATATATGGAATTGATATTCACATATATCAAGATAATATTGTGGATTGATCTATAGATCCATATCAAATACAGCCTCTATCTTTATTTTAGTCCAGGGAGCAGCTACAATCTAACTAATAAATAGTAAGGTAGAAAGAAATAGATGAATCTTTCTACCATACTATCTATTTATTAGAATACTGCCGATTCTAGTCCACTCATTTCATTTAAGACATGAAATTGGAATCTTTTTCATTTTATTTTGGTAATTTTGGCTAAGAACTCAGAAGTCAAGTTTCATTCAAATTAGTTAATAATTAATCGTTTTGACTAACTGTTTTTACGTAAATGATAAGTAGAAAAGCGGTAGGAACTAGAATAAATAGTGCAGTAGCAATAAATGCAAGAATATTTACTTCTATAATCTCATCGATTTTTTACTTCGCAATAACTCGGGATTTAATCCCATAGAGATGATAAATCTTTGGCCTGTAAATTCAATGAATGAATATTACGTCAATAGAGTAAGTTGTTCTTTAAGTTGTGCCCTTAACACGAAGCTAGGGCAGCAATGCGAACGCTTGTGAGTGCATTAAGTAAATTAAACAGATACTCGCTGGTCTGAATTGTGCAGGATTGAGCCCTGGCCTTGGAAGCCATCCATTCAAGCCTTCCCAGTCCTTTTTTATTGTTTTTTTATCGGACTTTCTATATCCATATGATATGATATGGCTTTCAAGCTTCCTAGCCTGGGTTTGTGTGAAGCATGAGAACATGAGCAAGCACAGTATTTCACTACTCGTGTGACCCCTCCTCATGGCTTTCAGAAGGGCCTAAAGTGCATGATGATTCAATTTCCGAAATATAGAAATATAAAAAAAAAGGCCTCCTCTTGCTGTTCTCTTTCTTTCTCTCTCCTATTGACTATTGACATAGCAAAGTCTGGTTCTATTGAGCGTGATACCCGCCCTCTACAAAGTGGTTTTTGAAAAGGTCTTTAAACGACTCTTCGTCTCCAGTTCCAAAAGGTTTAATGAATGGTTTTTTTCTCTGCCCACCACCCATGAAAAGACAGACTATATAGGGCCGCCCGCCCTGGTTCAAATACCATTTTATCCTACCTCGCTCACCGCCCCTCAGGCTTAAAAGCCTTTTCGTTGTCACCACTTACCTAGATCGATATGGCTAGTTTTCTAGCGAGATTTCTAGCTTGAATTAAGGCTTCAAAGCCCCTCTCTTCTCTCTGTAACTAGAGAGGTAGGCAACCTGAATTTAGAGCCACCTCGATTCGGGATGTCGGAACATCAACCGGATCGGAAACTGAATCCTAAAGTGACTTCGGAACAGGCTCGAGAGCTTCGATCGAAAACCTTTCCTATCTAGTGTCAGCTGATCCTTCAGTGTCTGCACCAACTAAATCGGAAGCAACATTCGAAAGACGAGAGTAGGCTCGAGGAGGATCAAAAGACTGATTCTCGATCCCCTAAAGTTAGAAAGGTGGTTAGACTACAATCTATGCCTATGGAAAGAAAAGTCACAAAAAACGATCTATATGATCATAAAGAAAGGCTTGCCTATACGTCTTTCTAGAGTACGCGCGGTTCCTTTCGATTGTAGCCTGTCGCTACCTGGATTAATCAGCCTATTCTAGTTCGCCTTGTGTCATCCGATTTTAGGGAATTCATTGGATCGTGAAGTTGCTTCACACCTGGCCATATCGAGAGAATGAAAATGAACTTGCCCTTAAAAAAAGAGAAAAGAACTGGATTGGGAGAGGATGGTCATTGAGAAAGATGCCTTAACAGGTTGGTCATTTGTCAAGACGAGAATGTGAGTTCTTCTTATTATCGGTGAGCCGCTGCCCCTCATACTCTTCTTTCCATTTTTGGGTCGCTCTTCTTATCTGCCATACCCCCAATACTCCTTCATACGAAGGAATTATAACATATACATCAAATCAAGATCAAATAAAAGATTCTCCATCCCTTCTTTATACTCGTCTATCCCTCGATTAACTAGATGGGTCTAGGATAAGGTATTAAAAAACCATCGATATGTGGGGTGATCGAACCGACTCATCTACAACTCATCTTTGAAAACAAGATGTGCTCCAATGTGAGCAGGAGGGAAATGAAAGTAAGAACCATGCGCATGGATGAAAGAGCGCGCTTTGAGGGAAGAGGGGAAGAAAGACTATAGAAAGGCTAAGTGAAGTACTTATAGGGACTTCTTTAACATTCTTCTTTCCTCTTCTTACTTATCACCTTCTTTCCCCTTCCTCGCATCCTAATATAATAAAGATCAAGACAAGTAGCTCCAGGTCCAGATATCTCCCTTCGAGATCGCCAGCATCAGTCTAAGTAGCTTAAGTTTTTTGAAGAAAAAGGTAGAGAAGGAAGGGTGGTTGAAGCAGGACCATAAGAAGTACCTTTAGCATTTCAAGTACCCGGTTCAGAGCCAGGATATCTTTGGCATATCCACCAGCAGCGCCTTTGGCATGATAGGCAGACAGCATATCTTGATCCATCGGTAGCAGAGCCACCGAGGGAATCGAGTGAATGACCTTAACGATCGTTTTAGAAGTAGCACTTTACTAGCCTAACGACTCAAAGCAAGGTCGAAATCCATCACTCTTTTAAAAATTGATTAATTAATGACCCACCAAGCAAGGGCACGTTGTGCGGTAGTAGCCAGTTCAAGGAAGTGAAACTAAGACAGGAAACTTCCCCTTTTTTTGACTTTGTTGTAAGTAAGACCCTGTTCTCTTCCCTTTTGACATCAAGATAATTGACGAAGGTGGTGCTTTGAACATTTTTAATGAAGTCGAAAAGATAAACATCTACCCGGTATACCAGCAATCCTTCTATGTGGATACCCCTTTTTTACTCTCAACCATTGTCGAGAAGAGAAAATGCTCAAGGTTCTATATATTCTTTCTTTATTCAATTCATTCCTATCCTTTTAGTTTTCAGTCCCCGGTTTCCTCTCCAAGCCAATCGATCGCCTTCTTAGTTAACTGCGGAACCCGCCCTTTAGCCATCTATCTTTAGATACGGAGGGCTTATGAGTCACAGAATTTGAAGCCCAAAAAACAAGGTAAGAAAGGTGGAGCGGCCTCACACAAAAAGATTTGTCTAAGCAATCTCAAAGAGATTTTCAATAAGTCAATACCAAGATTTGCTTTCTGCGCCTACTGATGTGATGATAATTCAGAAGCTTTTTTGCAAAGAAGAAGGGCCCTGTTCCTATGGGTTCACGTGCTAAGGCTCCACTAAAAAATGCTCTTTTTCAAGAGAGAGGTTTAAGGCGCATTAATCATGCCTTGAAGGAGTAAAGTAGTGGAGTAGGAGAGGTAAAGATGGATGGGAATAGATAAGTAAGAGAGAAGGCGACACCAGCTAGCAGAACGGACGAAATGAAAAGAAATCCCCAGGATGGAAAGAAGCTCGAAAGAGAGAACCAGGAATGAAATAGCGAGACCAAATGAGCAAAAATCCATGAAGGTTGACGATAAGAGCGTAAGACTTTATGCGAGAGGGTAGAGCCCTTGATCCTTTCAAGAATGTAATTATCCTGAATATTATAAGGAGCCAATTTAGAACCTTTTTTTTGTGGCATCATCCGGGGTTATCAGCCCCGGTTGGAAAGTTGGAAAACTTTCCAATTAGGATATTCCGAGCACATAGTCATTTAAAACTGCATGGTTATTCTAATGGTACCGAATGGAGCACCAACAAGGGTTGTATCCGATTCTAAGAACTTTATTGTTCTCTAATAAGGATTAATATCTTGTTGTAATCTCTAGTTCTTCCCATACTTTACCTATGCGAAGGCAGAAATGGTATAAGTGTTCAGGTGAACAAAGGCGATCTATGTTTTAAAGCAGTCTACTCGGGCTTGGTTCGAGATATGCAGTTTGGTTATGACGAAGATAGAGGGGTTTACAGAGAAGGAATGTTGTGGGTTCATAAAAAACAGAGGAAACTACCGTTATCCTAGTGTACTCAGTTCTATAAATTAACAATTCAAATTCTGAGATGAGTCATAAAGGCAGCTAGTAAGCAAGTAGAGTCATTTCTGAAGTCGAGCGAGCGCTCAGAGATTTCCAATCAAAGTCAAAATTCGCATAGAGATGAGAGTCTCTATCGTGGAGCTCGGTAGTCTTTGTTAAAAAGGCTACCAATTCTTGAACAGAAAGATGACCTAAGGCCATAGCTGACGTTCTCGTTATCGAACACGTGAGATATCCCGGCGTTAAAGCATTGATTTCTCCTTTCGTTCTTCTGTGTGAAGGTGAAGTAAGAAGAAAAAAGACATTCATTTCAAAACTATAAGGTGAGAAGAAAAGAGAAAAGAAAGAGTTTTGAAGAAAGCTACGGGAAAGTCAAATCATTTCTTTTTTATCGACGAGATATATGTGCAAAAGGAATAATTCTAGCTAAAGAGATGAGATCCCTGCACCTGACTAATGGAAGCAAGGGACCGAGTTATTCTCTATAACCATAATATAAAACAAGTAAACCTGGAAGCTTCGAAGCGGACTTTAAAGAAATGTCATATAGGGAAAGTCCAGCTTCAAATCCGACTTCTAACTCCCTCATCTTAGAGTTCTCGTTAGAGCAGAAGTAAGGCACGAAGCGAAGAGCTCAAGGTCAGGCAAGGCAGTCTAAGAGGCTAAGGAAGAGTTGGGGTAATGTTGTGTGTGCCAATTGAAGTCATTCTAAAAGCTCCTTCGTTTGTGTCCCAGTTGCCGATCAAGCTAATAAAGACTAAAAAAGACGAATCACTTGCTTATTCGCCAGCTTGGGTTTCGGTTGCAGATGCGATTGATTATGCCATTCTTGCTTTCGGTGGAAGAGAATGACAAAGATCTAGGCATGCACATTCATGGAGAGGCCAAGTGATGGGTTACGGTTCTGCGACAGGTGAAGTTTTGGTTGGAAATGCCTTCTTGGGTGACTCTTTCCTTTGATAGCATGCTTTATCAGTGGAAGATGTCGAATGATGGTCGACTTGTCTTTTCGATTGATTGGCTTACGGATGGAAGGTTCGAACAAGAATTCCTACGCCGAGTGTTGGGCTTTCGGGATCAAAGAATCTTAAGAATTGCCTCTCTTACTTTTATCTTTGGTTGATGAATTTAGACTGCCCCTCCATCTGAATGAAAGCCCTAGGGAATATGAAAGCTATCCACCGGATCTTGGAAGCAAGGCACACAGGCCCCTGAGCTGAGCTCCTTTCGCTTTGACCCATGAATCTTTCTATCCATTAATCTTTATCTTAACCAAAAGGAATTCTCTCTTTCTAGTCTTATTTATAACTAATACAAGAAGAATGCTGCAAGAGGTTACTAATTATGCTATTCCTTCTGTCTTCCCTCACCTCCATCTTCAACTAGAAAGCGGTTTAAGGAGTGCCCTTCGCACCTTACTTTTTCTTTTAGCCTTCGTGCCCCATTTAAAGAGGACATAAGATGACATCTTATTCTATGTCATTTGATTTCCTTAGGACTAGACTAAGCTAAACCATGTCTTTTTTCATTGGCATTGACCTACTTACTTTGACAGTTGTGATTCCGCTTTCATGTCTTGGATTGAGCTTTCACCCCGGCACCTGCGCATACGTGCTCTTTTACTGCCTACGCTCACGAAAGACAAAGCCACTCACACGAATCCATGGACTTTACTTACTGAAGGAAGATTTTTCTACCCTTTACTTCTCTAATAGCCCCGTTGAATAGACGGATTCTTGACCTCGCCAAAGAGATTCACTTAAGCTTCTAGCTGGCTTCCGTCACTTCCTTTCAGCTGCTCTCGCTTGAGAGGAAAAGGGTGGCTCTTCCCGTACTGTCTGAGTTCACATTCCCTGATCCCGCTGTTATTGCTTGACTAGCTTGCTTCGAAAGCTATCATGTAAGAAACCAAAGAGGATTGCTAACAAGGGGAAGAAAGAAAGCTCCTAGCGTTAGAGTGATGCTCCTAGCGTATGCCGGTAAGAATTCAATCTTTGGAAAAATGAAAGTCGTTGCCAGAGGAAGCCTCTTAGTAGCTAAGGTGAAGCCTGATTTCGTGTGGTTTACGACTTTAAAAGCGCTTTCTTTGTTCATCTGCCCCATCTATTTACTTAGCTAACAATCGTATAGAGCGTGATACCTGCCCTCTAAAATGGGATTTAGGAAGTAGACTCCTCGCCCTATAATAAAAGAGCTCTATGTAGCGTTTTAGCTTTTGTGCTTTACAAAAAGGAGCTAAGCAAGGGGAGAGCTTATGCCCGGCTAATTGAATGGAGTTCCCGACTTTAAAGAATCAATTTCAAGTACCGAGGAGATTCACGACTCAGAAAAAGACTCGACCCTTCCTAATCCCAATGAGAGAGCGGTCTCTGGAAGCTGAAATGCGACGTTTAAAACCCCTCGTGTTAATAGAACCCCTGGAAGGGGGTAAACATGCTATAAAAGGGCTTTTAGTGGCCTCTGAAAAGGAATCTTTCTATAATTGCACTAGCACAATAGATCGGTAACAGAACATAAAGGATTCTCTCTTGACTACGGCACCCACGGTGAGCCTCTCGCCCGAAAGAAGGTCACCTTCACAAAGGCCCGTAATCCAACTAAGCGAAAGAGGTCTATCTCTTCCAACATTTTCTTACTTCTATCCCTTTGAATAGCAAAGTTGCCCGCGTCTCGTAAGGCCAAGAGTTCTGTCATTCCTCTCTGTCAACTCGAAGTCTAACGCAAGGAACTTTCAATTCCATTTTCTTTTCTTTTCATAGGCTCTTTTATTGAGACCAAATCCTTTCTTCTTTCAAAAGAGTTCCCCCCTCCCGCTATTACTACTACAAAGAGACTAGCCGCGACAAGACATTCAATAGGACCGGAGTCATTCAAAGCGAAAGAAGTTCCGATCATAGCTTCTCAAACAAAATGATTTAGGGAAAAAAGAGCATTTATTATAGAGTATATAACTTCGATCATAGGGATCAATTTCTAGTCGCATAGCTTCATAATAATTCTGCAAAGGTTCCACGTAATTTCCTTCGGATTGAGCTGACATCCGTTACGGTCGTCATTCAATTGAAAGAATCTCCGTTCTAGAACCGTACGTGAGAATTTCAACTCATACGGCTCCTCCCTTATGTGCATAATGAGAATAATACATAGAATCAAAAAAAAAGATTTAGAGCCTGAGTCAATCGATAGTTGGGAGCAACTTGAAGGTGAAAGAGACATAACTTTGGGCTTTGTTGATTTATTGCGTGATGATTTTGTTGAACAACATCGAAGTCGCGGTATTTATTTCACTCAAGATTGGGTCTCTTTACCAGGTGTTATACCTGTGGCTTCAGGAGGTATTCATGTTTGGCATATGCCTGCTCTGATCGAGATCTTTGAGGATGATTCCGTACTACAGTTCGGTGGAGGAACTTTAGGACATCCTTGGGGTAATGTGCCAAGTGTCGTAGCTAATTGAGTAGCTCTAGAAGCATGTGTAAAAGCTCGTAATGAAGGACGCGATCTTGCTTGGGAAGGTAATGAGATTATTCGCGAGGCTTCCAAATGGAGCCCGAAACTAGATGCTGCTTGTGAGGTATGGAAAGAGATCGTATTTCATTTTGCAGCAGTGGACGTTTTGGATAAGTAAAAACAGTAGACATTAGCAGATAAATTAGCAGGAAATAACGAAGGATAAGGAGAAAGAACTCAAGTAATTATCCTTCATTCTCTTAATTGAATTGCAATTAAACTCAGCCCAATCTTTTACTAAAAGGATTGAACCGAATACAACAAAAATTCTATTGCATATATTTTGACTAAGTATATACTTAACTAGATATACAAGATTTGAAATACAAAATCTATAAAACTAAATAAAAATCTAAGACTCAAATCTTTCTATTGTTTTCTTGGATCCACAATAAATCCTACGGATTCTTAGGATTGGTATATTTTTTTATATCCTGTAGTTTGTAGTTTCCCTGAATCAAGCCAAGTAGCACAACTCTTTCTACCCATCCTGTATATTGTCCCCTTTGTTCCGTTCCGTGTTGAAATGGAAGCAACATTTATTACTTATTATTTTATTAGATTTTAGATTAGTTAGTGATTAGATATTAGTATTAGACGAGATTTTAAGAAAATTTTTTTGATTTCTTTATAGGAGTATAGGAGAGGACAAATCTCTTTTTTTCGATGCGAATTTGACACGACATAGGAGAAGCCGCCCTTTATAAAAAATTATATTATTATATTTATATTATTTTTGATAATAAAAGGGGGTTCCGACATATTAATATATAGTGAAGTGTTCCCCCAGATTCAGAATTTTTTTTCAATACTCACTAATAATCCTACTAATAATCCTAGTGATTGAATTTCTATGCTTAGTCTGATAGGAAATAAGATATTCAAATAAATAATTTTCTAGCGAATGACTATTCATCTATTGTATTTCATGCAAATAGGGGGCAAGAAAACTCTATGGAAAGATGGTGGTTTAATTCGATGTTGTTTAAGAAGGAGTTCAAACGCAGGTGTGGGGTAAATAAATCAATGGGCAGTCTTGGTCCTATTGAAAATACCAGTGAAGATCCAAATCGAAAAGTGAAAAACATTCCAAGTTGCAGTAATGTTGATTATTTATTCGGCGTTAAAGACATTCGGAATTTCATCTCTGATGACACTTTTGTAGTTAGTGATAGGAATGGAGATAGTTATTCCATCTATTTTGATATTGAAAATCAGATTTTTGAGATTGACAACGATCATTCTTTTCTGAGTGAACTAGAAAGTTCTTTTTATAGTTATCGAAACTCGAGTTATCTGAATAATGAATTTAGGGGCGAAGATCCCTACTATAATTCTTACATGTAGAATACTCAATATAGTTGGAATAATCACATTAATAGTTGCATTGATAATTATCTTCAGTCTCAAATCTGTATAGATACTTCCATTATAAGTGGTAGTGAGAATTACAGTGACAGTTACATTTATAGGGCCGTTTGTGGTGGTGAAAGTCAAAATAGTAGTGAATTTGAGGAGGAATCAAATATGTGAATATAATTAACAAGTTGAACCAAGGATAAAGTAGACCAAGAAAAGTGAAATTTTGAACCAAGGAATCAAATATGTGTATATAATTAAGGTATTGCTGGAGAGCAATTTTGGAAAGTGAGTTGGTTTTTGACATGATTAAGATGTTTCTATCTAAAATAAGGTTGAGATGTTAATGTCTTCCAAGATTTTGAGACACATTTAAAAATGACTTAACAAGTAGCCTGCTCAGATTATACATAAGTAATTCCTTCATGGATCTATACTATTGGACAAAAATATAATGTGGTGCGGATGAAGAAGAAAACTAGGACAATTAAATAAGTATTTTTAATACACTCAGCCCACTTTAATGAATTTGATAGAGAAATCGCAACGACTGCTACCTGTGATCCAGAGAAAGAAAAAATTTGAATTAAGCATAGATCTAGGTTCTGCATATGACTAGTAAAATATCTTACTATAGGTTAATTCTTTTGCAAAAATTTTGAGACAGCGCTATCTGTTAGGACATCATAATAGTCGCATTTATGTATCTACGTTTGATTAGAATCGTATAGCTTATCTTTTTACATATGATTAAAATATATGAAACTCTTGTTATTCATCTGGTATATGTTGAGGAAGAACTCCTTCATGAATAACAAGAGTTTCATATATTTGTAAAACCTCTAAATGGTATTAGAGCCTTACGAAGACTCATGTCTCATAATGACACTCCCCTCAATTACCAGTATCACCTTGCAAACCCTCTCTCAGAATTTTTCATCACTTGCAACCAATGTTAATCAGTTTCATCTTCTCAAATTAGACCGCCATAGCTATATTATGTGAAAATCATAAATTCTCCCAATTTTAAAAAGTCATGAACTCGAGGAATATGTGGATGGTACGCACAAGTTCCCTCCAAAGTTAACTCAAAATAACTCTTCTGAAGCAACCTCAACTGACGTGGTTATCAACCCATCGTACAATTTATGGATAAAAAAAGACCAACTTTTATTGAGTTGGATTCACTTAACTCTTACCAAAGGGATTTTAGCCCAAATAGTCGGTTGTACAACATCTCAGGCTGTTTGGCAAGCACTTGAGATGATGATTGCATCGCAATCGAAGACTAGGATAATGCAACTAAGGCTGCAATTACAAACTACAAAGAAAGGCAACTCATCCGTGGTAGAATATCTTCCAAAGATAAAGACTTGTGCCGATAACTTCGCGATTGCAGCATACCCTGTCATTAATGATGATCTTGTCTTATATATTCTTGGAGGACTTAGACAAGAATATGATGTCGTGGTTGTCTCGGTCACTAATAGGCCTGAGTTAATGTCATTAGCCGATCTTCATGGCTTGCTTTTCAATCAAGAGTATTATTTAGAGCATATGACAAGTATAGAACAAGGATTAAGCCAAGCCAACTTGTCTACTATACAATCCAACTATACTTAGAATGTTAATTCCTTTAAGAATCCTACTAATGTCAATAACAATCGGGCTTATGGTGGCAAATCTGGAAGAGGACGAGGCCGAGGTCGCAAAGCCAACTCATCCAATCAAAATCAATGTCAAGTTTGTCATAAGTTTGGTCAGTCCTCCCTGACTTGCTACAATCGTTTTAACCATGCCTATCAAGCTCCATTCAAATCGCACATGGTTGCTCTCATTGCACAACCTTCTACGGTTGGAGACTCGAGTTGGTATCTGAATTCTATGGCTACTCATTATTTAGCTAACGATATGCAGAATATGGTGGTATGAAGAGAGTATCTAAAAAGCGATCAAATTCATGTTAGTAATGGCACAGGTTTGACAATTTCTCACTTTGATAATGCTACCTTACCTACAGTTGGTCGACCTTTACATTTATCTAATATATTATTGGTGCCTAAAATTATCAAGAATTTGCTTAATGTAGCAAAATTCACTTATGATAATGATGTTATATTTGAGTTTCATCCTCGTTTTTGTCTTGTGAAGGATTGGACAATGGGAAAAGTACTACTACGTGAGACTCGTGAGCATGGCCTTTATCATCTCGTTGCAACCCAGTTACTCAGCCAACTTTCTTCCTCAAATAAATCACAGTTTTTTTATGTCTCTAAGTCATCTTTTGAACTATAACATAGTCGTTTAGATCACTCATCTCTACAAACAGTCAATAGTATTATTAGGAGTATTTCTTTACCAGTTAAATCGAGTCTTCGACCTGATGTTTGTTCTTCTTGTCAATATGACAAAAGTCATAAATTGTCATTTTTTAATTCTAGTTTTAGTGCTAGTTTTCCTCTTGATTTGATCCAATCACAGTGATATATGGGGTCCTGCTCCATAATTGTCTATTAATAGATTTCGTTATTATGTTTCTTTTAATTATGACTTTAGCAAAATTTACATGGCTATTTTCTTTGAGTTCCAAAAATGAAGTTTATATAATATTTTTATGCTTTAAAACTCAAGTCGAGAAGTTCTTTGAGCATCGTATAAAAGTGGTACAATCTGATTGAGGTGGCAAATATAGAAAATTATCCACCTTTTTTGCTCGAGAGGGGACCATTCATCACTTATCTTGTCCCCATATCCATGACCAAAATGGTACTGTCGAAATAAAATATTGTCAGATTGTTGAATTAGGTTTAACACTTCTCGCACATGCATCCTTTTCTCTCACCTTTTGGGATCATGTTTTTGCTACTACGGTTTACACTATAAATCGTATCCCAACAACCTCTCTCAATAACATTTCACCTTATGAGAAATTGTCCAAACAAATTCTTGATTATCATTTCATGAAAACTTTTGGACGTGTTTCCCATTCTTTCATCCCTATAACTCTATAAACTAGCTTTTCGATCCTAAAAATGTATTTTCTTGGGTATAGTGAAAATTATAAAGGATATCAAGGTTTACATGTCTTTAGTGACCGAATATATATCTCTCAACATGTGATTTTTGACGAGTTACAATTTCTCTTTGCTAGTTTATCTTCAACTTCAAATGGAGCATCTTCAACTTCAAATAGAGCACCGAACACCAACTCTACTGTCATGACCTCGTTGCCCGTAATTGCTCCTTGTAATTCCACTTCACAAATCACTGCTACTAATAATAATACATAGCATCTGCTACCTCGCCAATTCCACTCGTCAAATCCTTCTTTACCAAGTCTATTGCCAAGCTCATCGGTGTGTTATTTCGTCCCATCTGATTTGTCTTCGTCTTTCATTTTTGCTATTAACCTCACTACAAAAAAAATATAAAATTACGGGGGTTAATTTTTCGGTTTGTGGGGATTTAAAACTCCAGCAAAATGTAATGGCGAAGGTTTCCAAAACCCCCCACAATTCGAGCCGTCACAAATGAATTGCGACAATTTTTTTCGCCCCCCATAATTAAGTTGCGGCGGTTACTGACCCCCGTTATTCTAAATTTAATTCTTTTAATAAATTTTTATTTAAAAATTGTGGGGTTAAAACCTCCGCAATTTTTTTTAAATTAGTAGGGCCCATCAATTTTCAATAACTAATTATAGATTCTAATTTTAGCTCAAATTTAATTGTTGTTTAGGCATAACCTACAATTCAATATTTGTTCAATTCATATATTATTAATACAAAAGAGTAATTAAACATTGTAATTGACAAGCATATCAAAAATACATTGAACATCAAACTTCAAAATTAAATTTTCAACATTAATATCTTCAAACGCCAAATTTTCAACATTAAATAGTATCTTCAAAGTACAAAATCAAATTTAAACACAAAACCTTCAATATTTCTAAGATTTAGTCCAACAACATAATTACAAATGCAACGAAATCAAAGAATGTCATTAGGATCATTATCATTGCGTGATCTCCTTGCATCCATAGGTGAAAGGGGTCCACTAGCCACATCACTTGGCTACATAAAAATGCAAAGTATAAGAATCAATCGATAAACTTTCAGTCCTTATAACTCAAGTACAAATATTTTCTTAATGTCATTCCAAGATTTTGATACATAAACATTTGGTAAATATGCACCTCAAAAAAAGGTGAAGCACAGAGGAAAATAAGCAAATTAGACGACCAATACCTATTATTTTACTTGATGAGGCCACCAGTGCACTTGGCACAGAGTCAGAGAAGAAAGTTCAAGAAGCAGTTGAGACAGCGGCACAAGGAACAACAGTATGAAGCAGTTCCTCTCTTTTGTTCTTATTGCAAGCATCAAGGACATGATACCTTGACTTGTACGATTAAGGCAAGAGATGATGAAATCAAGAGAAGCAGGGAGCAAGAAAAGAAAGTAGATGCTGAAAATTTGCAATCTACAGGCAACATTGATGACACTCCACCAACACATGAGCAACAACAAACCATGAATCAACAAACAACAACCCAAAACAAAGAAAAAAAACCGCACAGCTGCAGGAACAAGAGCAGTGGCAGACGCAAAGAAAAAGAAAGAAAAAAGGCCATCAACAACAACTAACAAGTTAACAACAACAACACCAAAAAGTTTACAAAACTAAAGACCCGCAAACTTTCCAAAATGCAACTGTGGGGGCTCAAATACATCGACAAGAAGTTGAAAAAGTGACATGTTTGAATGCCACTGAAGCTGAAATCAGTAAGCTCGAAATGAGAGCCCCAGGTATGGATTGTCTTGTCTCTAATCCCTGCGTACCTAATGCTGATGTGGCTGAAATTGTGCATCAATCTAGGATTGCTGAGAAGGGTGCAAATCACCCACGCACCAGTTCAATTCTGGTTATGCCAGATCTGTTACATAATTCTGGAAAATAGGGTGTGAGACAACAAATTTCGGATGATATGGATATTGGTGTGCAGTCACCAGTAGATCAACCTGAGAAGGTGGTTGAAAATGATGACTTGCTACAGGAACATGATGACAAGTTGACTTCTTTTTTGAGTAAAAAGAAGTTGGAAGCAATTCAGAAAATGCTACATCATCAAGAAAAAAAAGAGGCAAAAAAAAAAGTCAGGGCCCGGTACGCACTCAACAATTACACGTAGCAATTGAGTGCCTGAAACTATCTACGCATTATCTCCCAGATTTCTTTTGTCCACATAAATTAGAGCCAACATATAATATACAAGCCTTAAACAGATAAAGGAAAGACTTGTGCATCTTCGTGATACTTTTAATATTAATCCTTACTTCATCAAAAAAGTGGAGAAAGAAAAGCCAAACAAGAAGCAAATACAAATTCAATAGATATTACCCCTTTGTACACATAAACATTAATACCTCAACTCCCAACACTGAGTCACACATGAAGTACATGTAACATATTTACAAGTTTCAAATATTTCTATCATACATTTTTAACTAGTATACACTCAACAATTTCTAATTAAACAACAATGACACAGTGTAGCCTTAGTAGAATATGCACCTGAATCTGAATGGTTGATATATTTTTTCACTAGAATTATCAAATTTCTGGTACATGAATATACTTAAATAGCATCTTTACATCTTTGTATCCCTTTTTACTGATGACTTAATATCATTCCATTTTATATCATTTTCCATCTTACTGAACTCCTATTGTACTTCCAGAAATAGTTATAATCAGCGAACAATATGGAAACTTAATGTATACTTAGCAAACAATCAAGACCTAACTTGCATACCAAGTACACCAATGATGAACTTGGTGAATTATCCGTACATTGCATTGAACATTTTTATTTTTTATCCTAAGCAACCAACATCTTAGTAATAGAATCCTCTAAAAATTGTTAATGCAGAGAACTAACTTGCATACCAAGTACAACCGATTCAATTGAAAAAAAAAGTAAAGAGAACTTTACTTACAGCTGTGGGAGAAACCATTGAAGGAGAATCAAAAAGCCCCACAAATTGTTCCGGTATCGTTTCTTCTTTCATTATCATATATGTCTTTAAAGCACTCATTATCTGATTGTGAGAATTCATCATTTGAGCAAAGTTATCTCGACATTGGAATGAACAAGAACCTCCACTACTTGAAGCACTTGTACCATCAAAATGTGGTCTATCTTGTTTGAAAACTCTACTAGGAACAACTCCTAATCCCAAGCATCTCACCCTTCCAGAGTGCTCTGGCCCTAGAACCTTACCAACGACATTATTTGGCAAAATTTAAGACTTATTTATGGCTCTTCGGCTCAAAGCTGATTGAATTTTTTCTAATATAGAAATTTTGTTTTCAAAATAAATTAAAAATAGAAATTTATTTGGCATACCGTGGTTGATTACTCGACAAGAGTCTATGGTACATAAGTATAACTCACACATATTTCTTTTGCCGCTTCATTAACATATACTCCATTTTGATTTTTATGAGTAGCAATGTACATTTGTGCTCGTCCAGGCCATTGTCCAGTTTCGGCCATCTATAAATTAAAAAACATAATCAAAATAATTTACTAATTAGGAATAGTTACATTCGAGGTTAATTCACTCACCATTTTAGTCCTTCTTGTAGCATTGGCTTTGGAGCCACCGGTGTGTGGAATTGTCTGTTTCTTTCGATTTTCACGGTTCCTTTAACGCATTTCTTACAAAAATATATCTATGCCTCAATTAGAAAAAAATAATTATACAACTATAAAGAAATTCATATACATAAATAACTTTGTTGATTCTTTAAAATTGTATTCAATAAAAGAAATCCATTGATTCGGTGGGATCCCATCCGGCACCTTATCCAAAATCTGAGCTTTACTTTTAAGTGGATCATCAACTTTATTCCACATGTTAATCTTATTTGCAGCCTAATTTTTTTCAATAGATAAAGAAATATGTCGTCGAGCAATTGATTCGGCTGTGTCAAAGAAGAATTTGGGCTTCAAAATTAAAATATTGGTTAGCTTTTTCAACTGGTAGTCTGAAAGCAAAATCTTCAATATTCTCAAACTCCTCCCTACATGATAAACAAATGTAAATACATATTGTAAATAGAATACCATTGCACGCGAGATAATCAACAAGTGATAATCTTAAGATCTATACCCTAAATCACATTAACGTCTGCCATATCTATGATGATAAGATCTACCCCAGTATCATACCCTAATATATTCTAACCACTAGATCAATATACTTAATCTACTAGTAAAGAAATACCTACAGTAGTAGATACATACATAGGTTCTTCTGTGTGCTGTATTAAATTGCTGTCTCTTATGTTTTGCCCACTTTATTTAAATGCTAGGGTCCCATACAGAGAGTGGAATTAGTAGGATAATCGTAGAGCATAGTGTTTTGAGCTGATGTTGATTCCTTCTTATATCGAACTAAAGATGAACAAATAAAGAGACAGCCTAAAATATTGTTATTACCTTTGGTTTGACAAGTTTTGCCAAGACTTTAATTAGTTAGTCAAGGTCCTTCCTTTGTGATGACAGTAGTCTTAATTTCTTCAATTGGAGACTGAAATCGATCTACATAAGACACCTTTTTCAACAACCCCCTTTCAACAATCCAATCAATACCCACAAAATAAACACCAATAACAAAACAGATGTAACATCAACAACCAATTCAACATAGCCATTCATCCTTAAATACAACTTCCTGTCAAAAAGTCAAATAAAACCGACAAAAACTAAGTAGTAGCTAACAATGTAGCACCACTTGATCTGCATCAACTCAAAAATCTACATAGCAGCAACAAACAGATACAACAACACTAGTCTATATAATAAAAATAATCCAATATATCCAATCGATTCTTAAAAACAACCTCCATTCAAATATCCAAACAAAACCCACAAAAACCAATATACTAACACACAATTTAAGCAATATTGACACATGAGTAAAAATATATCTCAAAAAAGCATGAATCTTGACACGATATGGCACAACTTATCTGCATCAACAACCAATCTTAAAACAACCTTCATTGAAAATTCCAAATAAACCCCACAAAAATTCAAAATACTAACATCCAATTTAAGCAATATCAACACATAGGTAAACATACAAAAAGCTTAAAAAGCATGAATTTTAAAACAGATATAACACAGCTGATCAGCATCAACAACCAACCCAACACAACCAAACAATCTTAAAACAACCTTCATTCAAAAATCTAAACAAGACCCATAGTAGCAACAAACAATTTAAGCAAAATCAGCTAAAAAAATATGAATCTAGAAACAGATACAACACACTTAACATAACCAAACAATCTTCAAACTACCTCCATTAAAAAATCCATCAATTTCCATTATAGCAACAAACAATCTAAGCAAACTAAACACAAGGGTAAACACGAAAAAGTTCACAAATTTTAGGCCATTTGTGCTGCCTCACTGAAATGTAATACAAGAACCTTAATACCCTAGCACAACCTCTAGACGATAATAATAGAGCCTATACCAGCTAACCCTACTGCCAATTGAGGTATAAATATATCTAGAATTGTAGTATAATAGAGACTAAACGATAATAATAGAGACAAGTCTGACCTCAGCTCTAAAAGATCAACAATGCTAGCTATGATGACCTCAATTGCAATAGCCGGTCGAAGTAGCGATGGTCGGCCGACGGAGTCAATTTGTGTGCGCGCGCGCGGGGGGGGGGGGGAGGGGGGGGGGGGAGAGAGAGGGAGATTTGGGGGGAACATTGAAAACTGTTAATTAAAAAATGAGGAAAAATTTTGGCAAAGAGGGAATCTTTTTTTTAATGGTACAAGCGTTATTTTTTTCTATTGATAGCGGGGGTTTAAAACTCTCGTAATTTATAGCGGGAGTTTAAACCCCTGCAAATATATAAATTTTAGCGACAATTTTGTAATCCCCGTATTTCACATAATTTTACGGAGGTTAAATTAACCCTCGCAAATAAACCCCCGCAATTTAACACATTTTTTGTAGTGCCTTACTATTGATCTTTGAGTAACTATTGATACTCCTATCGTTGCTCATAATTCTCAACCACCGATTGCTTGGACTACAGTACCTCATCCCATGGTCACCAGGAGTAAGACCAAATCACAACTTCCCCAAGCTCACATTGCCACAAAATATCCTTTGCCTCCATCTATTCTTCCACCTGAACCTACATGTTTTACCCAAGCCAACAAGGATCCAAAATGACAAAAGACTACTTGCAAAATGGTACTTGGTCCAAAAAATATTGCAACTATCTATTATAAAAACTCAATAAGACAGCGCCATCCAGTGTATAAAAATTCAAAGGAGATGATCATTGTTGAACGAAGATTTTTTCTTGACGTTAAAAGGTTGGGGCTTATTAAGTGGGGCAGGGCGGGATTCTAGAGGGAAAATAAATAATTTTAATTAATTATAAGTTATCCATAAAAATATATACCACGTCATTAATAAAGTGGGATCAGGCTAAGCCATTAAATGAAAGGGCAAAACAATCTCAATAACTAGACGAAAAGGATATTTCAGGCCCCAAAGATAGATAAATAATATTTTTGCACTATTTCACATAATTGAAACTAAGAACGTTTTATGCCCTTTTTCGTTTAATAAATAGCCTTAAATATATGCACATACTCACAAAATGATGATAATTTAAAGTTTCTTTTTTGTTCATAAATACTTCTACTTGTTTTTATATAGTATTCTTAAAAAAATTAAATGTTTAACTTTACATATTTTTAGCCCACTAATTTTTTTTAGACTCCATTGTTCAAATTTTTAGAAATTGTAAATCAAAATAAAATTATATTTTAGTATGGAATATTTAAATTAATATTCATATTTGAATATACTTATATACAATAACGGCTAAAAAACGTGTATAAGTTGTTTTAATATTTTAAATTCATTAAATTTGAAATATAACTTCAAGTTCAACTTGAAAAATTCATGTTCAAATACTAATTGTCAAATAAAAATTATTTCAAATAAATAAATTCTTATGCCAAATGGGTGTTAAACTTTTGACACTTGTTTGATAAAAAAAAAACCATACTTAAGGGACGAGAATGGTGTATTAGCACAGAGCCTGTGTTAGTGGCTGGAAATGTTAAATTTTTTCGTTTTAAAATAATTGATTCTTGCAAATTTAATATTTTTTATGAGAAAATATTGGTAATAATTTTTTTTAATTTCATAAATTGAATAAATAAATTGAAATATATATATATATATATATATTTTATTTTTTTATTTTTTTTTAATAAGAGAAATGAAAGGGAGTGAGTAATTAGTGTCAATAGCAGTCAAAGTTATTGAACTTTGTACAAACTACAGCTGAACACTGTAGATTAGGAAGACTTTTTGGACTTCATTGCTGTGAAACATTATAGCATATGCAAAACAATCATATTAGATTAATCTTGACAGGTCACTACATTGTTGTTCTAGAGAACAAAACCAATGTACCCATGGATGTTCACGGATATTTTTTAATTTGCGTGTCATTCAAATATTTCATGACAGGAAAACATTAATAGTATTAGTTGATTAAATATTAAATTTTTTAAATTTTATTAGTGAGAATTTAATTTATTTATTTCATGATTGTATGATATCTTCCAATAATATAAATCTCAAATAATTATGTTCTTTAAAATGACTTCCTGCGTCCACTAGAATAATCTAGACAAGCCATTGTATTTTTTACTTCCGATAATGATATTTGGTTTAAGTTTTTTTTTTTTTTCTAAACATTAATATTCCCTAGATATTCAATATTTAGAAGAAAAAGAAAAGCTGAGATATTGGCATCAGAAAATTGGTTCGGTTGCTTTATCATTTACATTGATAACACAAATTTATTGAATTCAAATAGCAATACAAAAAATGTCATTGCTTGATGAGTTCCAAATGAAGTAAAATGACCATATAACAAATCAAGTCAAAACTTTGAAATGACTAATTTTTTCCCAATGTAAATGATCGGTTAAATTGGGACATACTTACAGTTCAATTGCAAATTTCGTTTTGCATAGTATTTCAAATTTCTATATTTATTTCAGAAATGATGATAGTTTAATTCAAGTTCATACATGACCATGCATGTTTTTCCTCTAACTCACACTCTTTAGAAAATTAAAACCTCCACAAGCCACTTTTTTCAATTTAATATTTTGTCCATAATGTTTTACCTCTTAAAAGACAAAGCGAAAAAGTTCCAGTTCTCTATCCTAACTGAACAATCCAAATAAATCAAAAATGACTGAAGAAATACTATGCCATACCGAATTATAGTTAAATATGATACTGATACAAGATTTCAAGAAACTGAATAGAAAATTCAAATATCTAAAATCATATTATACGCAGAGACAAATACCCCAAATATAGATTAATTAAAGCATCCATTGCAGTTTTTACGTTGATTTGAGTGGTGTGGTTGTACTCACAAATAGAGGTGTACATAGGTCGGGTTGGTTCGATGTTTGTTTTTTTTTTAAAAAAAAAATCAATCATGTCGGTTTATTAAAACTATAAACCAAATCAAACCAACATAAAATTAGTTTTTTCAGTTTAGGTTTTAGTCGTTTTTTTCGATTTTTTTTCCTTTTTTTTTTTTTTTTAATAATATTTAGTTTTTACAAATATATGATCGAAGAGTAGATCAAATATGTTTTCACTCATGCGCTAATGAAAAATCATAATTATGAAAAAATAAGGAGCGAAAAACTCTCTTGAAACTAAAAAGTGAGATGAAGAGTGAAAACTTTAGGTTTTAAGTTTATATTGGGTTTTGGATCATTTTGTTTCCAACAAAATTTAATTCATGGAAAATAAAATTCAACCACAAGTAAAAATACGAAGAAACAACAGTTTTATTGATAAACGATGGGGGTACAAATCTGTTCCTCTCTTGATTCTTCTCTCTTGATTTTCTCCGTAATTCGAGGGCCGTCAGTAACATATTTTGCGAATGTATGAAGATTTGGATATGAATTTCTCCATAATTCGAGGGCCGTTAGTGGCGTATTTTTCGAACGTAGGAACATTTGGATTTGATCTCCATGAAAGGAAGGAGGGTTTGTCTTTTTGAGGTATTTGATTATCAAGAAGAGAGGATTTTGATCTTTATGAATATTTCATGAATTTATTGGGACTTTTAAGATCTTTGATCTTTTTGTGAATATTCCGTGAATTTGTGGGATACTGGAGATACCTGTTTAAACGGATATTTGCCCCATTTATATAAGCATAATTTAGGGTTTAGGTTGAGTAGCCATCAAACTAGATTTAGGGTAAAGTAGCCCTCAAGAACTCTAACCAAAATTGAACTCTTTTTGTAGAGTTCACAAAATTTCAATGTCTACAAATGCCCCTGCTTCAAGGCTTGTCGGAGCATAGACTTGATGAAACTCAAAGACGAGTCTTGAAGTACCGCTTCTATCTTTACGATCCTGCGGCTACAGATTTGCATATTTGATTTATGAGAGAAAGATGAAGGGCAGATTTGGTCCCACTAGGCGTGCCAATTTATTTCCAACATAATTTAATTCATGCAAAATAAACTTTAACCACAAATAAAAATATGAAGAAACAACAGTTTTATTGATAAACGACGAGGGTATAAATCTGTTCCTCCCTTGATTCTTCTCTCTTGATTTTCTCCGTAATTCGAGGGCCGTCAGTAGCATATTTCTCAAATGTATGAAGATTTGGATATGAATTTCTCCGTAATTCGAGGGCCGTTAGTGGCGTATTTATCGAACATAGGAATATTTGGATTCGATCTCAGGGTTTGTCTTCTTATAGTATTTGATTATCAAGAAGAGAAAGTTTTGATCTTTATAAATATCCCATGAATTTATTGGGACTTTTCAGATCTTTGATCTCTTTGTGAATATCCCGTGAATTTGTAGGATACTGGAGATGACTCTTTAAAGGATATTTGCCCCCTTTATATAGGCATAATTTAGGGTTTAGGTTGAGCAGCCATCAAGCTAGATTTAGGGTAAAGAAGCCCCCAAGAACTCTAACCAAAATTGAACTCTTTTTATAGAGTTCATAAAATTTTAATGTCTACACATTTAATTAATAATTAATGGACAAATATTACAACTTAAAGGCCTAAATCTAAATGTATATCTACATCTACTTTCAAATTATTGAAAATCACTAAAACTAGTTAAAAAAGTAATTGAAAAGTAGATTATAATTAATATTTTATGTATAAAAATGTTCGAATATTATATATATATATATATATATATTATGTTAGTTTGATTCGGGTTTGGTTTGACTTTTTTTTGATCAACACCAAACCAAACCAAGAATGGTCGGGTTTTTTTTCTAACGCCAAACCAATCAAACCAAACCATAAGTCATTTTTTTTTTCTCAGTTTGGTTTGGTTCGTCGGTTCGGTTTGACTTGTTGGTTTGGTCTGTACACCCCTACTCACAACATTGGACTTAGAAGAATAGGACGATAATATATGAATGGAAATTATGTTTATCGCCCATTTTTCGATCTTATAATCGAAAATAATTACTCTCGTGCAGTTTCAAATTTCATGATAATAAAGTAAAGCTTTACTTGAAAAATTTTAAATTCCTTGACAATGTTCATTTTTCTACTATAAACGTGGCTGAAAAGTGACAATTCTCAATTTTATCGATGCATAATGTATTTGTATTTGGGCCAGTCGTCATGGGCTGGAAGATCGACGATCATCCGCAAATATGGGCCAATGAAACGATGGTATAAGGCCCACCCAAAAAATGAAGAGCCCAATGAATGCATGCTTCAATAGACTCTCTGTATTGCCTTCTTCTAATTTTGTCATCCTGACTTTACTTCTGGCATCAAAAACCATGAAATTTATTCATTTCCTCCTTCCATTTTTTATGTTTCGGGACATCTAATAATACTTATCCTGGATAATTTATGTATTTCTATCCATTTTACTCTTGGTATTAAATACAATGCATCACTCATTGTATTTTTCAAAGCAAAAAATTATTTTATTCAATGGGTGCTATAGTAAAATCACCTCTCTATTTATTGTTTCTTATGTGTCAAGTCAAAGTGGACAAATATGGGTGGAGGGAGTATTAAATTGTGACTTTTGGTGTGTTTGTTATAAAGAAAAACGCTTTTTGTGGAAACTTTTTTCAGGAAAATGTACATTACTTAATTTATCGTATTCGTTAGTAAGCAAAACGTATTATCATAATAGTATTTACATATAATCTAGACAAATATTATGGGTGATAGGATAGAGTGATAGGGAGGATATTATCATTAAAATATTTATAGAAAATCTAGATAAATTCTATGGAAGGTGGAGGGAGGAATAGGGGGATACACGGGTAAAGCTAAGGTATATGGGAGGATGGGAAGGACACAATCAATATAAAATGATACATGTGGAACTTGTTTTTCCTACTTCTACTAAGCAATCGATTTTCCTCATTTTTCTTTAATGTACTTATTTTTCTATAGAAAGTGCTTTTCAAAAACTTTAACCAATCATATGAGAAAATTAGAAAATATTTTCCTCTATTACCAAACATGTCCTAAGTTTTGTAGGCGGCATTTCATCATTCGTCATCCAAAAAAGATATGAATATCTGCATGCAATCTTCGTTAAAATGTGAATTTTGAGGATAAAATATGCTGCCCCCCACCATAGGTGAACTGATTATACCGAGTTATATATGCACCGCAGTATAAAAGATTTAGCTAGCTAGCTTTTGCTATCTACATTTCTTCACAAAAATGAATTACTTGTAAATAAATTTAAAATATATTTGAAGAATAGGTAGGCCCTCAGCAATCAATGAAACATTCGACCCTTTGGTGCGGGAAAAGTTGCATAAACTTGTTTGTTAATCAACTCCAAGAGCATAAAATTATGTTGGCTGTGTGTTCTCAAAATGTTCTTGAAAAAGATTACGCGGAATTAGACACAACGTTACGTTAGATACAAACCCTAAAAGAGACATGAATATCAAGAAGCACTTTCTTGACATCACACATGTTGTCTGCCTTTTCCTTTTCCCTTATATTCTCCAATTTGATAATTAAATGCGTGCAAATAATTCTACTACATGTTCTGCTGGGAAAATAAATCCACAAAGATAACATGCACATTAGCTTCATGTCACCTGAGGAAAAAGTGGCTGGTCCGCAGCGGGGCAGGTTAATATATTGCGCAACACATCATCTAAAACTTGAATCATTGACACATTTGAATAATCTGTTTGGTGAGTGAGTGAGGGTTTCTGTTTTCCTCCTTTATGGTTTCTGTACTATACATTGTTACTAATTGTACTCTCTCATTCTCTTTTTCCTGTTTTGCTTTTTGAAGATTCATGAAGAAAACAGTATTAGAACTCTCTAGGCGTACTTTCATGTATTCTGGAAGACTTGAGGAGTTCTATTGCTAGCTTAAGTTGTAGAAGTTTGTTACTAGTGACAATTGGTACTGTTGGGGTCGAAGTAACATGGCACGAAAATTTTTAATAACTACACTGTGAATTTTATTGTGTTATTTGTAGTGGAAATTGTTTTTTCTATTCACTAAGCACGCCTTTGGCAGAAATTAATTTAGGAAGATCTAAACTCATTGGATTTGATTTGCACACCAGCATGTTAGCTGGATGTATCACTAACTCAATTATAATTCATAGGGGCAAATCTTGATGGTATATTTGAGCATGCTGAACAAATGGAGTGGATATAAGCTATCGACATATTGCTATCTGATTGATGGTTTCTAGTACAATGATTAGGATGGATTTAATTGACATTTCATACCCCCCCTTCCTCTCCCCCTTTAAGATTTTTTTAATTATATTAATATGAAAGGTATTATAAATTTTTTCATATAGATTTTAAACATCTAAATTTAAATCTAAATCTTTTAAGATTTTTTTTAAAATCATATTAATATAAAAAGTACTATAATTTATAGTATTTTTCATATAATTTTTAAATATCTAAATTTAAAATTAAAAAATTAAATTATATTTAAATTAATTTAACTTCAACGATTAATTAAGTTGACTCTCGTATAGCGAATGGTAACGAAATAAAAAAAAAAAAGGAAGGGAGTAATTTTGTTTCTTTTGGATTTATGCCTGACTAGTTTTCTTTCGCATGTTCATGTTCTTTCTGGGACCCCACTAGATTTTATTTTGGAATGGCAATCATCATTTTTCTATTTTCTATTTTCCATTTATCATGTGCAAGCCTCTCAACTCCTAGTGACTCTGGTCGCACTAAATAACAAGTACTATCTGGACTCATATGGAGTACCCTCCAACTGCCGCATTAGATACCTTGCCTCATTTGGACTTTCTTTTTAAATAAATAAATAAATAAAATAAAAATATCAATTTCGTTCAATTTTGTCCTCCTACCAAGCCCTTTTCATTTTCACGGCTAAGATTTTATTCATTTCATTACAACATTTGGAGATCTATGTTTGTGATTCTTTGTTGCTATGGTGTTGTAAATGTTTCGAGTTCCTTGATAGACCATATGTGTGCATTTAGTCTATTTTACTACTACTATTGTTAATTGTTGTGACATAGATTTTATTTTTAAATCATAGGGGGGAGGGTTAAAAAAGTCAATCCCCTTGTGCTATTAATAACTTGTACATAATTTTTCTCCATGTATGCATACCTTTCTAGTTCATTTCAATGCAATCTGTTTTCCCAAACGACTTGTCGATCGGTTTAAAAGAAGGCCACTAGTTATCTGGCCTATTCCACAAATTGCGGCCAAATAAAAAGGCGGTCACAAAGTAAGGATACATACTGCGGGCAATCAAGATTTAGACAAATGTGGTGAAGGGATTGAGAGCCACGAATTTCATTGAATTTTATGGACATCTAAGTGTTAAAGTAATTTGGGTTCAAATTTAATTTTTATACATATTTTGTGAATCTTTTTAAATTTGAGTATCAAGTTGAATTAGGATATTGAGTTTGATCGAACTCATACATCAATCGGCTCTTGATAATAGAGTTAAATCCAAGATTTTAAATTCATGAGCTGGATAGGAGACTGAGTTCTGAGTTTTCTATCTTGACATTTAATTATTTATGATCTAAACAAAATTTACAACAATTACTCACAACCATATACTACATTCACCCCGGGCAAACATGGTGCCCAATCTGAAATCACACAGTGCAACAAAGTATTCATTATCTTCTGATGAATAAAATGAATTTTGGATCTAACTTAATCTCAAAAGTTAGTTCATGAGGTAAATAATTTAATATTATTTCATCCACATCCATTATGAGAGTACTTATATTAACATTTCCATCGCTCACATTTAAGATTGAACATTTAAAGCATAAACAATATAATATTATGAGAATAATATCCATAATTTAAGAATTGAGATGGATCTCACTCCGATATGATATGCGGAAGCATATATATGTGTGTGAATGTAATCAGTGCCTTGCAAAGCCTTCTCAACAAATCAAAGCATGTCTAATTTAGGTCAGGAAATTGAATCATCATGCTTCAAGAAATTAAATGTCGAGTTGTTGATTGAAGTACTACTATTTAGTATTGAAGTGATCATGAAATGACTTTGGTCCAAAATAGTTGCTATACGAAATGACTCGTATTGAAGTACTACTTATTCCAACTTTAATTGGCTCTGAGACGCATTGAATATATAATAATGTGAACTTGGTTTAGTTAGTTTACATGATACCATACGTAGCCATCCACGACCACATTTCTATATACTAGTCTAATATACGTGTGTTGCACGTATATCTCATGTCAAAAAATAAAATTATACATAAGAAAAATAAAATTATTAAAAAGTAGATATTAGAATAAAGAATTAGGTAACAATCTAATGAAGATTTGCATATTAACTAACAATTCAGTGATTGAAAGTTTTGATCTTTACGACTCTTGACTCTCAATCGAGACCCAATCTTAACCGTAAAATCAACTCCCAAGATCCTGATTCCTGACCTGACATGGGACACGAATTTGTATCTTGACCTGTGATTGGACTTACGATCCAACTCCATACCTTTAAATTCAAATCCTGCCTCTCGACCTTGAACCAAACTGAAACCCTAGACTCGGGATCCAACTTTGATATCCGAAACTTGATAATCTACCCATGACTCTAATCGGGACTCGAGTTTCGACCCTACTTGAGATCCAATTCTCAACAAAATCAAATAAAGAAAGAGATAAAACTTTAATTTTTTCAACTACTTCATTCATTGACTACATATGCTTATTTTGTCCAATATTTCAATCAGAAATTATATTTTCCTCCAAAATTCTATTAGAAACTAAATTTTCAATCCAACTTAAAAAATATAAATTTTTCGTGTCATATTAATCTATGCAATACTTTGTAAATTTTGTGTATTGCATATATGTGGGTAAGTTGTTTGATCTAATTCATTTTTGCACATACATATTTAGAGTGAATGATGCATTTGAATCTTTAGTTCATCCGAGAAAGACTTTAGTCTTAAAGTTAGACATGGTTAGTCTCTTTAACCAATTTATAGACAACATCAAATACATATGTCGATTAGAAGTACCTAACATAAATATTTCACTTGAATCCTATAATTAATTTATTAATTTACATATGTCGTTTAGAAGTACCCAACATAAAATATTTCACTTGAATCCTATAAATAATTTATTAATTTAATTCTTTTATTATTTTTTTCTTTTCATCATTGTCACATCCTTTTTTCGCTCGGAGGATTCGAGTCGAAGGGTTTTTCCAATTAAAGTGACGGTTTTGAATAGAGATTATTTTTTATCATTTTTAGAGTCGCCACTTGGAATTGAGTTATGGTGTTCCAAGTCACCTTATTGAATCCCTAATCAAAAGGAAATGACTCTTTGTTGGTTTGCGAAAACAAAAGACTAGGTAAAAAATTCTGTTGACCGAGGGGAAGGTATGAGGCACTCCTCGAATCCCGTGGTTCTAGCACGGTCGCTTTATTGACTTATCTTGACTTAAATTATTTTAATAAATTGTGTTAAGGTCTAAATTTGCTCATTTTTATTATACCAAAAACTAGTCTATTATCTTATATTAAAATAAATCGGTAAAAATTAATTTTAGAAAAATATTTGTTAAGGTGCATTATTGCATCCTTAAATTTTAAAATGTCTCGAAAGATGCGTATGCCGCATTCTTAATTTGAGACGATTATCTTAAAATTTACCTAGCATCAAAGAACTTGCTTACTTAAAATATCATTTAACTTTAAAAGTAAGTTTGAACAAAATTCATTTGAGATGATTAACTAATTTAATAAATAATTATTAAAATTTATTAATAACAGTGAAAAGTTAAATGAATAAAATAAATAATAATAAAGAATATATGAATATGACATTACACAAAAGTTGACCCTTCTTTTATAAGTATGTATGTAATTATATTTTAAAATATTCTTAGCAGATGTTTTAAAGGAAACACAACTTTAACATATAAAAGAAAAAATTATTTATACCAACTACATTTATTATACCCACGTTCTTAAAGAGAGCAAAACAAAAAAAATAAAATTCTAACTAGGGACGACGAAGATAAATCAAGTGACGATGGTTGTTCATCGAAACCTACTGGCTGGTGATTAACTCTGGCCAGGCACGGCGATGATTGAGTTCATCGATCGGAAGTGATTTGAATTAGTTGCTACTGATTATTTGGGCTTATTTTCTGGTGATTCTTCACCGAATCTGGAGCATAAGGGATCGATTAGTGCAGCGGGGAAAGGGGAATGGTGGAGACGGCTCAGATGGGTTGGTTACCGGTTAGTTTCACAGATGATGTTGATGACAGAAAAGGGAAAAAATGAGGCTGCGGGGAAGGGAGTCACTGGTTAGGCGACGAGAAAGAGGAGAAGGAAGAGGGTGACGCTGGCGGGTATTTTTTCGGCAGCGATTGATCTAGTATGTTTTCGACGGATCTTCAATAGAATCGACCATATAAGTCGGATTTTGGTGATTTAATGATGGTTAGTGACTAATTCCGGTGAAGAATGGTCAATTCTGGTGAAAAACTCATCGAAAAATTCAAAATCCGTTCGGTTTGGATTTTTCATTCACTCATTTCCTCTCCTTTCTTATTCCTTATTCTTAATTATTTTTCTATCGAGTTGTGTACGTGAGAAATTGTGAATATGTACATGAAACAATAAAGATGTAAAATCTGTGTAATGTGTATGAATATATGTATGCAATATATAATCAAACTGTGATTATTTTAATTGACATGATATGACTGCATGTATATGAAACTATCTCCGTGTACAGATATATTCAATATCATAATTACATAACATATAATGACAAAAATTTATCAATTATTCAATTACATATATTAAAAATGCAGAAAAATTATTTGAACATTTTTATTTATACTTTTACACAATGAAATTTATATATAAATGATTTAGATTCGAATAAAAATCGGTAATTGATTCGAACAGAGTATTGAAGCAAGATATAATCGTCAACCAGAAACTTGAACACAATCTCAATTTTCACTTCACCCTTTTTCTCTTCTTTTTTTTTTTTAAAAACTTATTCTAATATTATGGATGATGAAGTACGTAGAATCCTCTCCCATTTTTTATTTTTAATTTTTCTCTCTGACTTCTTTTTCCTCTTTGATTTTCTTTCTGTCTGATGATGAATCTTTTTTTTTTTTGCCTGAAAAGTACGTTGTTTTTCTCTGAATTTTTCTTTTTACGTTTTGATTTTTTTTTTTCAGAATGTACCTATAGGGAATCCTTAAATACAGAGTTTGTTGTTGGGGGAGAAAAGATGGGGGGAACAGTTAGATTATTAGATCAGCTTTTTGAAATTTGAATTTTTTTTTAGACAATAAAAATAGTAATAATAATAAATATAAGTATAATAATTAATTAATTTTATATTTAACAAAAATATAATAACAATTTATAAATAGATAAAAACAAATATAATAAAACAATATTAAAACTATTAATTTATTTATTAAAATTTATAAAAGAAAACATATATATTTTTAATTTTATATTATTTAAAATAAAAATAAAAATAAAAATATAAATAAATAAATAAGATAAAATAAAATAAATAAATAAATAAAAAATAATTAAAAATTAATAATCAAAATAATTATAATTAAATATAAATATTTAAAATTGAGAGAAGATAAAAAAATCACGTGTCTACAATCATATTATCCCCTCCCCCCCACTCCCCTTAAATTTGGTTATATAAGTAATTTGACTTATTTGTTTCTCTAAAATCTTTAACCATTTCTTTTTTGAAATGTAATATAAAACTTCTTTGATAAAATATAGGTGATAGTTTTTGTAGTTAAAATTTCTATTTTTTAGTGGAAGATTTGAATTCTTAAAAACCTACACGTAATTTAATCATGCTATATTAGAAGTAAATTGCACACAAAACTACGTCATTAGAAATAATATGACTCATAAAGCAAAAAGAATTTAATATTTTATTCTAATTTGTGACCTATGTGAGACAGAGAGAATAGTATATATTTGCATAATCAAAGTAACTTTTACATTATTTATTCGAGAACTTGTCTTATGAATATTTATTTTATCCTCCAATATATTTTGGCTATTAAATTAGAGTAGGAAACTATAGAGATACTTATCAGAAAAGTAGCCAAATTCGCTATCTTCAAAGGTAAACTTTAGACACAAGTCATCCCTACCTGACATCACCCCCCTCTCCTTTCCCCTTCAGTCTTTATCGATGGTGGAGACAAGATTTTCACTAAAGATTTTAAAATATAATGAAGCAAACACACAAAAAGTTAAAAGGATTTAATATCTACTTCATATATGTAAACTAATTTCAATCATATACTCCATAAATGGTATAAATTTCATGGAGAAGAAAATACGGATGAAGCCTTCTTACCTCACCAAGCTCAGCCATGCCCTCCACACATAAAAATATGGATTGTTAGTGTAGTAAAATTTTTATATTATCAAATCATCTAACGATATTTAGAGACAAAGAGTAGTTAACTATGAAATGTGAAATCTCGAAAGCAAGACAAAGTTTCCTGCTAAAATGACGACTTGATGAATGTGACTTAAACTCAAAATGAAACTAAACCATAGCAAGACAAAGTTACCAGCTATAACAACTTGATGTATATAACTTAAACTTAAAACAAAACTAAGACAATTCTACCAACTAATACTATTACTATACAAAAAAATTTATAACAGAAAACATCACCACACTCTTTTTTCTCTTTCAACACTTAATAAAAGCCTCCCTCTCCCATCCCTTTTTCTTTTTACTTTCCAGTGAAAATTGAAGGAAAGGTGTTTTTAAAGTCTTGAATGAAGGATTGGTGACATTGACCAATTTAAATGGTCAAACATCATTTAGAAACTTGATTAAATTAATTGTGGACTTGATTAATAATTTTAAAACTTTCTAATCTTTTCAAAAATATAAATCAACCCACACCTCCCTTCAATCCAAATCAACCGTCTCTCTCCTCTCTCTCTCGACAGTTTCTCTCAACTCTCTCCCAACCAACAGTTCTATAAAATTCTCCCTTCAATCCCCGGCGACTTTAACCTCCGGTGGACAAATAGTCGGGCGAGTTCCCCTTCGACTTTCAACCGTCAATCGACGTGAAGACTTCTCCAGCGACAACAACTTTGAGTTCTTTGTCGTCCCATTTTTTTTTTCCAGGTAAAAATTATAAAGAAACAGAGGAACATGAGCCAACTACTCTTTTAGTATTGGTTAACAATTTTAATATTTCTAGCTTAAATTTGAAATGTGGACTAAATAAATCCTAATTTTTGGGCATTTCTTCTTCTTGTTGTCGAACTGTTGATTCAGATTTGTTGGTGATTTTTTGTCACAGTTGATGTTCTTAGTGTGTGGTGTGATGTATTGGTGTTGCTGGGTTGATTTGTTGTTTGTCTTGGTAAAAATGGTGTTACAACAGATGAAACATCTGATGCAACAGATGAAAACATCTGATGCAACAGATGAAAACATCTGATGCGACAGAAGAAAATATCTGATGCAACAGATGAAAATATGATGCAACTATGAAAATCTGATGTAACAGATGAACAATCTAACAGATCATTCATCTGTTGCAACAGATGACTCTTCTATTTGGAAAAAATATAAATATTATTGATCCAACAGATAACTCATTTTGCAACAGATGAGTGATATGTTTCAATAGATCAGTGATCTATTTTATTGTGTTCAACGAATTGCTCATATGTTGCAATAGGTTGGTTATATATTGCAA
>NC_061112.1:118423867-118467464 GCF_002878395.1 Capsicum annuum | reverse complement strand
ATAAAATACCTGATGGAGTGGATTAGCGATCTGTTTTAAATTATTTCCAACGGTTTACTCATTCATTGCAACACGTCGGTTATATGTTGCAACAGATAACATACCTGGTGCAACAGATGTGTGATCTGTTAGAGCTATTCTTTTACCTTTGTGCATGCTAGATTTACTGTTATCCTTTTTAATAATGCATTAATCAATTATAATCTATTTTATGTTCCTATTAATTTAAGATAATATGGCTCCCAAAAGAAAAAAAACCAAATCAAGTCCAAGTAAAGGAACAAGTGCAGCAGCTCGGCTACATCCACCACTCTATGAGCTTGCTTTACAAGCGTTATCTCAATCAAGAGCAGAAGATAATGAACACGTGAAGGAGGAATATTTCAAAAGAGATAATCCAAATGCTAATATCCCTTTCGCCAATGAATTGGTTAAAATCTTCAGCATTGATCATTATTCTGTGAGAATACAGTGCGATGGTGCCACAGATTATGGGTGATTTTGTGATTAAGTCAACCATGGAAAATCTTTCGACGCCTTTAGAAAAATACTTTGAGAACAAAAATTGTATGCTTATTTTAGGGAAAGTTGTTTTGGACAATATCTTGATTTGTCGGAGGACAACAATGCTCGTTTCTAGATGAAAATTGTATATGATCTTCTCAAGCTTAGGTATAAAGATAATATAGATGAGGTGTGGATAAATTACTGTAGTATGCCTGTTTGTTTTAGTTGGAAGAAGTTTGCCATAGTTACTGGACTAAAATGTTATCCTCTTTTTCCTTCTCAAGTTATACCTACTTTGACCTAATAAAAAGCACCCCACACACCCGAAAAAGGCAAAGGCAAGTCGAATAATTGTGATGACCTGTGTCCGTTGTTGGTCCAAGCTTCAAAAATAAAAATTTGATAGAATCTTTGTAAGGTAAAGGACTCTCAAAGAAGCATAAGCAATTATTGTGCTTGCTTTGTACATAATATTCTTTGGGCGAGAGACATTAACAACAACATAGGCCTTGGTTTAATAAATCTCTCGAAGGATCTTGAGGCATTTAACAGCTATCCTTGGGGTTATGAAACCTTCAAAATGACCGTCAAATATTTGTTGACTCCGTTAACGCCAAAGACAGTTAACTTATATGGCTTTTCATAGGCCTTCATGGTAAATATTTTTTTATTATGATATGATTCATTCTTTTTATTTAATAATGCTTTTGATTTATTGGCATTATTTTATAGACTTGGGCATTTGAAGCCATTCCTTATTTGAGACAATAAGTGAACTACCAGAAAGAAGTTTTCCGTCCAAGAATTCTGAGATGGTTGTCAGCCAAAACTGATAAAAATGCAAAATTTCTTGATCTTTTCAATCCCCCGAATGAAGCAGTAAGTTCAATTCTAATCAAGTTTTTGTTTTAGTTAATGATTATTTTAAATGATTTCATCATCATTCTAATATATGTACTGATTTATTTTAGATTGTTCATCCGTGGCTTATTCGATCAACCGAGAATTGAAGATGCCATTTTTTCTTACCTACGGTCTGTTCAAACTTTATCGGATTCTAAGATCATTGATGTAATAAAAATGAAGTTGTTTGGAGCAACAACCATTACAAGAAAAATAATTTTAGAGGGTGGGCTTGTTGTTGTTGATGATGGTAGTGGTAGTGGTGCTGCTGTTGGGGCTAATGATGCTCTTCTTACAGTTTTTGAAACAACAAGCCATTATGATTATAATCATACTAGTTGTACATATTTTTATCCAGTTTTTGCCATATCTAGCAAATGTTCTGCATGCAAATGTCAAGACTGCAAGGCAAAACACGATGGAGTGATTAGTGCTATTAATGCACTAACTGCTTTTGTAAAGAAAATGACATCTAAGAGGGGTGTCCTTCCATTAAAGAGGATTTCATATCCATACACTCCACTAGAGATCAAGGTGTCTAAGAGGAGAAGGAAAGATATTTCCAAGGCATCATCAAGCATTGAAAATAGCAAAATTACAACGCCTCTGTCTTTGTCTTGCATCGTTGTTCAGTGTGCAAAGGCTGTAGGAGAGCAGCATGAGATAAAGAAGGTGAATGTACATCATCTGTTCTAACAAATAAATAGGCACATATCTATTTCAATAGATGATACATCTGCTGAAAATTATCAAACAGATATATTATCTGTTGCAACTGTTGTCTAACATGTTGTATCAGATTCATTATCTGTTGTAAAAGATGAGCTTATGTTGCAATAGATGGGTCATCTGTTTGAAATTATCGTACTGCTCTGATTCACCTATTTGAATTTGTCCCAACAGATGATCCATCTGTTGTAATATAAGACTCATCTGTTGCAACAGATGGACAATCTATTTTATATCTGTAATTAGCATTGACCATTTTGGCTTTCCAGGTGGATGTCACAGTAGAAGTTACCACAGAAGAGCATAATATCACAGTTGATAATCCATCAACTGCTTCCAAAGAAGAAGAAAAAGTGGAGCCTGTAAGTTTGGGAGAACGGAAGAATTACCCATTTGAAGGGTTCAACATCTCGGACGAGGCTCCAAAAAAACTAACAAAGTTGATCAACGACTATTCAAAATGGATTGCCGATGGTCTATTAAAGAATCATGCCGGCAGGTACATAAATCAATTTTAAAGATATTGGTTTATACAATTCTTGTTGTAAGAACATGACATTAACACATATAAATCATCATGTAGAAAACAAAATGACGAACACTACAAAGTGAATAAATCGAGTCTTGATTTTGATATGTTCGACTTTGTTTTTACACATCCCAGAATGAAGAATTGGTTCTATTTGATGTCATTGCCCCAAACTTGCTGAAATGATGAGTTTTAAATGCCATACATATTACTATTAATTAGTACTTTATTTAATTGCATTTGCATATTAATTTTTTTATCATGTAATCCAAAATATTTGATAATATGTGCAGCACATCGATGTTATTTTTTACTATCTTCGAAAAAAGGCTAAGTTGCAAACACAAGAATAATACAGATACACGATAGGCAATTGTTTGTTCAAAGTTTACATCAATAATGCCTATGATAGGTATTGTCAACAACAGCTGAAAATTTTCTGAAATAAGGAATGCTTAATCAACATCATCAAAGGTTTTAGCATTCCAGCTGGCTTACCTTGGAGTTTGGTCGACGAAGTATACATTCCAATTAATTGTGGTGATGAATTCCGTTGGGTATTGGCTGTCGTCATTCTAAAAGAGAGGCGCATACGAGTTTATGACTTGATGTCACGAAGGAGACATTCCGGGCCGTCGTCTGAGATATAAAAGCTGGCTAAAATATTGCCTACTTACCTTGATATAAGTGGCTTTTTGAATCAAATGGTTCGTACTGATTGAATGACGATTGAAGGAATTTCTCAACAAACCATTGGTAGCCTGTAAGTTTAAGTATCATGATTGAGTTTCATTTCACAAATTTCATAGCGCTTGCATGAACTGCAAGATATGGATTATCTATTTTTTTAAAACCCAGGGATTGCAGTCTTTTTGTTGCCGCCTACGTCGAGTTTTTGAGCGAAGGATTACAAGTACCAAATGATGGACTGGATTCCATATTAATCTAAAAAATATATGCTGCTCTTTTATGGAAATACGGAGAAGCTAAAGCTCAAAAGTCGTACGCAAGCGACATTAAAGATCCACGACGATCAAAGACAAATTACATAGCACCGGATGAAGAACAACTGGTCCATATTGAGTAGATATTTATAGATTGAGTCTGTCAATGTAATAACCTATCCTCCTTGGTTTAACTTGTTGATTTATTTGTAGAGTAGATCATTTGTACCCATAATGATTTTTTACATTTCATTTATTTGTTGAGTTATTTTATGCTGGCTATGAATAATTCAATCCTTAGTTTTGATCATATTAATTGAAATGGAATACTAGATTTATATATCACAACAGATAATACATCTGCTGCAATAAATGACATATCTTATCAAACAGATTTAGACATATATTGCAATATGTTGATCATCTGCTGGAAATTATATAACATGTCTTTCTTTTTTTTATTTAATCCAACAGATTATCTATCAGTTGCAACATATAAATTATATATTACAACAGATTGTATATTTGTTGCGACAGACAGACTGGGAACATCTGCATAATGCAACAGATGACCAACCTATTTCAACAGATAATCAATCTATCACAATAGGTACAATATCTATTACAACAGATATACAATTTGTTGCATTATAAAAAATTCAACTTTTGCCAAATATAAAAATTATTGCCATTACATGTAAAGTAAAGTGGCTTGAAATAAAAAATTATTATCATGTTCATCTCTGTCTTTGTACATATTCTTGTTTATACACGGGCTCCAACCATTTAGTTAGTACCCCATAAGCCTAGACCTTTTGCATCTTTTCCACAACAGCGTCACACATACCGGTCATTTCTGTACTAGTCAGTAAATACTTGATGTATGAAAGTGAGTATGTCCCACACGCTGCACCGGTTCTATTTCTTTGGAGCTGGATGTTCTTATTTCGACCTTCAAAAACTCATGATTCCTTCCTCAAGACTTTCGCCAACAAATGTTCTATCAACTTACTCTGTGTCAACAACTTAGGGAACAACTTCAAGAGTGGCTTCACGTAGATTAAAAATGTGTCCTCATTGAAGACAGGTAAGTTGCAGTCATAAACCTTAATCTTTTCTTTGTAGAGTAGTATCTCAACAGTAAGAAAATCTTTGACTTCCATGTTTATGACTGCAAAGATTCTCTTTGTCTTGGTCCAGCTCTTGCCGTATGGATATGGCCTTTTCCCTCTAACATAGTTAATCAAGTCTTCATCCCATTCAAATGTAGAAACTAACTTATCAAGTCTCCGGATATTGGGACCAGCCTGACCATGGAGATTATCATACCTATCCTTGAAATTGTTGTAGAAGTTGAGGTCCATTATCCTATCGGTAGCATTATAAGCATCCAAGTACGCTAATTGCTTACCCCTCATGAGGCAGAGAATTCCATCAACATACTGTGGTATAAGAAGACAATTTTTAAATAGGTTAGTAATTGTAAAGAAGAAAAACACAGTGTAAAGAATCTGTTGTAAAGGGTTCTTTGAATCAGTTCACAGATTACCCAGCTAACGAAACTTATGCAACAGATGTATATTATGTTGCAACAGAATACCAAGTTGTTACAACAAATTACACATCTGTTGTGTAGATTCTTCTTCATGGAGTAGATTGGAAGGCTAGGTTAGCAAAAGTAAACTTACATTGTCCTCGTACACTCACACATATTTGTCATATTCGTGAAGTCTTTGGTGGCAAATGAATGCATGGTGTATTATTTTTTAATGTTCGTCTTGTCATTTATGATTTCTTCTAGTTCCTTCTTCTCCTCATTACCAAGTGCCGTGTATATGTCCACCTTCTTCAGCGGCCCTGAACTTCAACAACTCTTGGAGTGGGAGGAGTTGAAATTTTTGCTATTTTCAGAACGGAGAGAATTTGTCTAATATTTCTTTTCTTCCTCCTAACCACTACTGTAGGAGTGTATGACTCTCTCACCTTGTTGGATGGTATGACACCTCTCTAGGATTTCAACTCCTCATCAGCTTCAGCAATAGCCTCTAGTTTTTTGAGGAGTTTATCCTCTCTATCCTTACACACTTTGCATTTACAATGAGAATATAAGGGTGAAGAGGGGTGAGAAAGACCACTATAAGGATGGGAGGGATCGGTGTAGGGTGAGAAAGAACTGTGCAAAGGGTATTTTCAAATGTATTTATTTTTTGCTGAGCACCAACATGCTCATAATCATGATTGGCAGCAGCAATAGCATCGGGATGGCTACCACCATCATCAATAACTCCACCAACAACACCCCTAAAAGAAGCACCTAGGGCTGTTGCAGTTTGAGGTTGGTCATGAAGAGCTTCAACATTAGGCTGACCTTGCCTAATTGCTCTTCTTATGGATGTTGATCCAGCTAATTCCTTCTTTATTAACTCCACCATTGGGTTTTCTTTTGTATCAAAAAGACCTAAAGTAATAAAAGACGTCATCCCCAACTCATCAATAGTAGGCATGATCCAAGGATGCACAACCTAGAAAAAAAGTCAGGAGGTATTTAAATCATATAATAATTTACAGTCAGTTGGGTTACATGTTAACATAACTAACTCATGTAATAGATGATCTAGCTACCGAAACAGCTAATCTGAATATCATAATAGATTGATAATATGTTACATAAGATTACCCATCTATTGAATAATTTACAATAGATGGGTAATTTGTTGAGTCAAGTTCAGAGAACCAGAGCAACAGTTGGTTAAGCTGTTGCAAAATATGTATTGTCTATCACAATAGATTATCCATCTGTTGCACCAGTTGCAGTTGACGGGTAATCTATTACAACGAATGACCCATCTGTCGCAACAGATGACACATCTGTTTCAATATCTTCCTTTAAGGTAAATTATTTTAGTTGAAAGAAGACGTACTGCATCATCCGGAGGGTTAAAGAGAACAAAAACCTCTTTAATATTTTTCATGCCATTTGTAGCCAACCACCTAAGGATCTTTGTATTAGAAACCTCATCCGGGTAAACCTTGAACTACTTTTGGAGTGGAAGATGTGTACAAGAAGCAAGCAAAAAACTATCATAATAACTATATTCAATATATATTAATGGATGAGTAAAAATAGTGATCAATTTTACCATGAAAGTCGAAGGAAAGCCGTATAATGTGATCGTCTTTGGGGATAGCTTTGTCAGTAAATATTCGATAGTCAAGTAGTAGCTGTCTTATCCCAAGGATAATCATTAAATTTGTCAAAATTATCAGCAAGCGCCAACAAATCATCTTCTATGACTTTTCTAATGTCTCTTGCCAATAAATTGGAATGAACAAACCAAACTAAGCATAGTTTCTCCCTGTAGTGCTTTGGTATATTTTTATCCTCGAGATCTACCATCAAATCATCCACTTTATAGCTACTACATCCAACAATGCCCAACAACCCATCTTTTTTCCCCTTGCATTTGTTGGACTCTTTGTGGGGTGTTTCCTTGATAAGAGGTTCTTCTGGACGATCGCATCTCAAGCCTGTCACTATGGCAAATTCTTTCAATCCAAAACAAACTGACATGCCACAGTAGTTGATCCAAATTTTATCCATTTCCCCCCCCTCCTCCAAAACTTTATCATCCCTCGCATACTTGATCCTGCGTTTGGGAAGATCATATACCATGCTCATTAGGAACAGAGAGTGTGACCCATAGGCAGCTCAAAAAAGTATGCAAAGAAGCTCTTGTTAAAAAGTCTGTCTGTAACGACCTAATTTGCTGAACCGAAATGCTACACGGTGCTCATAACCCCAAAGGACCACAAGCTAACCCATGACTGATATCTGTACCTGTATACTGCATAAGATAACATAATAATGCAAAAACATGCACTGAAAGACATAAGGTTTGATCATAAACATAACTGAATAACGTAACATCTGTGTGGGGTAATAGAATACCCAAAACAAAACTGAAGTCTAAAATATGATAGTCTGTATCTAGTCTGCATCTAGACTGAAGGCCTCTACTATCTGAAGAATCTGAATAAGGAGTTGATAGGACATGTCCCTAACTAACTCTATCTAATAAGCTAATCATTGAGATAATAGAAAATTATTATGTCCTCGAAGGTTGAGGACTCACTTCTACTCCGACTGCTGAATCTGAAATCTACTGCTGATCTGGAACTCGTATCTCTGAACCTATGGTATAACATAAAAAGAAAGCACCATAGCGCAAATGCGTCAGTACATATGTACTGAGTATACAGGTGAGGTAGGCTAAATGCTAGGGTTCACATGTATGCTAATGCTAACTGACTGTCTAATATGAACGTAAGAATGCATACATAATTAAGTAACTGTAACTGACAATGTGATATCATGATTACTGAATTTAAATACTGATAACATGACATGACTGATAACATAAATGACTGTTTCTGAGTATAACTGATAACATGAGTGACTGTAGCTGACAGTCCTAAATCTGATGGAACTATCTGAGTTCCGTACTGTAACTGAGTTGACCGTATCTGACAGTCCTAAAATCAGAAGAACTATCTGAGTTCTATTACTAAGACTGATTAACTGTATCTGACAGTCCTAATTCTGTAACATGAATATGTAGGAATTAGTATCTAACCAACATGCCCTAAAGGTGCTATGATAGCTGAGCTGGGGTCTAATCTATGCCCTGATTGAAAGGGTGTCAATACCGCACCACTGGTAAGGACAATATGTGGGTAACCCTAATATAGCAGGTAACTCTAGCGAGAACGGTGGGAACCCTCACATAATAGGTTAAGCCACCTCATCTAACCTCATATGACAGGCTACAATGTCTCAACCTATGCTGGCTATATAGTTCTGGAATGCAAGGATTGCTTCTAGGAATCACACCCTCGTATAACAGGTGAGTCCCCATCCTTGGGTTCACTCGATGCTAATTTCTAGTCCCATCTAAATGGACACTGAACATGATTTACTGAACTGAATTGAGCATGGACTGAGTTACTGAATTTTCATGTATGATGGAATACTACTGATATCTGATAACTGACTGAGTCATGAGATCATAGAGATTTTTTCTGAGTAATAAGACTATCTAAAGTCTAAGAGTTCATATCTTAACTGAGAGTATCGTGAAAACATGACATGGCTCTAGGCATACAACTAATATTTCAGGTACAAGTACCCCCAGGACTCGATAGAAGGAAACTGACATGACTTGATATTCTTCAATACATGATAATCACCACAATAGGTTTATTGAAGCATTTCATCAAACGTCTAATATGCATAAGCTTGTACATTTATGGGGATTTTCATGATATCATGCTAGTTAGGCAAATTTCCTTTATCTAGGCATTTTATCAAACATATGGCAGGCATAGTACATGTAAACACGTTATACAAAAATCAAACATCATGCTTCAATTCCAATTTCATCATACAAGGTTTTAGTCATGAGATTTCATAAATATTTATCTATACTAATCAACCCAAATGGAATTTATCATCAAATCACAGAATAGAAATCAATTCCTCATTTATAACATGAAAGAGAACATACAAAGCATGAAAACATAAATAAAATCCACAACTTGTAGTTAAAAAAGATTCTTGGACTTCATGGATGAAAGGAGTCCATGAATGAACACTATGCATACCTTAGATCGTGATTTCGTGAAGATTGATGGTGAAACCTTCCTGAATTAGAATCCCCAATAAAAACCCTAGTTTGTTCTTGAGATAAACTTGAGAGAAACTAATATGTTTTGGGTGAACAGTGGCTGAATCATATGTTAAAGGGATTATATAGGGGTAGAAAGTTGACCCTTTTAACCCTGGACACATCATTAAATTTTCAGTAAAATTTCCCTAGTTGGGCCCTTGGCGCGACACGGCGTTATCGCGTCGTGTCACTGGAAATTGACAATTGGGAAACTGCATGGTGGCGAGACGCAGAGCTATCGCGTTGCCACCATGTCTACGACCTGGAAGTTTGGCGCGATGTGCTAGTATCGCGGAGCAACACTGGAATTTGACAATTGCCATTTGAGCTATCTCAGGTCAAACACTATCTAACTAAAAAGGCTCTAACTCTTTGTCCGGGTATTGGATTTGGGTGAATTATATATTGATGGAAAGCTTATTCAATTTTCGTCGTGTATAAAAATGAATTCTTATCTCAAAGCAAGTTCTAACATCCTTAAGATGATTTTTAAGCTAATAAAAAGCACGGGTATTACACCGTCTATATTTTCATTCTTCATAATACTCCTAAATTCATCAAAACATTTCCCCAACTGACATTTAAGTCCAAGATCACCGGTTACTTTGTCAGGGTTATCCATCGGCACGCAACTTAAAACCTGTCGATACTAATATTTTTGACAGGATAATGTTGGGGTTTTGATAGTAATTCACACCCCATTGGCAAGAAGGAATTATCACTTTGCTCAGTTTCATTTTGCCCTGACTGAGATTGTTCAGGAAATTCCTCCGAAGCTATCTGTACTCTAGCCATTTTCGTTGGGTAGTCAGAAGTTGATCCAATTTCAGTTTCTTTTCTTTTGGGAGACATCTTCTAACTACAAATAATAGAAAAATAAAAAATACATTGCATTTGATGTTTGCATAATTTTTCTAAAAAAGGTAAGACAAATTTCAATAAATTATTCTACGCCACATTACAAAAAAAATTCTCCAACGGATAACCCATCAGTTGGAACAGATAGGGAATCTGTTTGAAGACCTATTTAATATCTCCCAATAGATCTTCCACCTGTTACAACCGATGGAAAACCAACACCACAACCAATCCCACCACCAATGCCACCAATACCAACATCAAGATCACCGACACCACCACCAAAAATACAAATACCGACACCACCATCAACATCCACCAACAACACCACAAACACCATCCAATAATACCACGACAGTTGACAAAATACTGAGATAAAAACTAGGGTTTTCTTGGGTGCTTCCTACTTTTTTAGCATCAAAGCACAAAATTGTTAATCCATTCTTGAAGATCATACAACTAAAAGTCTTCTTTTTCATCATTAAATAAAAATCACTAATTTTTAGAATAAAGAATAAATGTGGAACTCTTCTCAACCTCTGTTACCTGTGAAGACAGAGAAAATGATGGATACAAGTAAGAATGAAGTCGAAAATAACAACTATATGGTCGGAAATGGAAAGAAAATTGATTTGTTTTGAAGGGTTGAGTAATATGTTGAGTAGTTGTTGTCTGTATTATTGAGAGAGAGAGAAGAGAGAGAACTTGAGATTTGAAATAAAAAAAAGTTTTTCCTGCGAATGGATGATTTGTATGGGTTGATTTGTAATTTTAGAAAAGAATGACAAGTTTTAAAATTATTAATTTGATCCGAATTGATCTTTATTAATTTTTAAAATTTTAAAAGATATAGTTTTTAAAATATTAAGTTAATGAGAACTCATTTCAACTCAGAGTGATCGATCGATGACTCGGGTTGGGATGAACGCAATACTAACACCATGCGATTGTAAAGACTCAATTGAAGTTATTGTTGACCCTATGAACTCATTCATCGCTAGTTCCCCCTAAATAAATTAAGGTTCTATCTTAACATTAAGTTAATGAGAACTCATTTCAACTCAAAGTGATCGATCGATGACTCGGGTCAGGATGAACGCAATACCAACACCATGCAATTACAACGACTCAATAGAAGTTGTAGTTGACCCTATGAGCTCATTCATCCCTAGTTCCACCTAAATCAATTTAGGTACTATTAATCTTAACATCAAGTTAATGAGAACTCATTTCAACTCAGAGTGATCGATCGATGACTCGGGTCGGGATAAACGCAATACCAACACCATGCTATTGCAATGACTTAATTGAAATTATTGTTGACCCTATAAGATCATTCATACCTAGTTCTAGCTAAATCAATTTAGGTACTATTAATCTTAACATTAAGTTATTGAGAACCCATTTCAATTCAGAGTGATCAATCGACGACTTGGATCAGGATGAATGCAATACCAAAACCATGCAATTGCAAAGACTCAATTAAAGTTGTTGTTGACCCTATGAAATCATTCATCCCTAGTTACACCTAAATCAATTTAGGTACTATTAATCTTAACATTAAGTTAATGAGAACTCATTTTAACTCAGAGTGATCGATCAACGACTCGGGTCGGGATGAACGTAATACCAACATCATGCAATTGCAACGACTCAATTGAAGTTGTTGTTGACCCTATGAGCTCATTCATCCCTAGTTCCACCTAAATAAATTTAGGTACTATTAATCTTAACATTATGTTAATGAGAACTCATTCATTTTAACTCAGTGTGATTGATCGACGACTCGGGTTGGGATGAACACAATACTAATACCATGCAATTGTAAAGACTCAATTAAAGTTATTGTTGGCCCTATGAACTCATTCATCCCTAGTTCCACCTAAATTAATTAAGGTTCTATCTTAACATTAAGTTAATGAGAACTCATTCATCCCTAGTTCCACCTAAATCAATTTAGGTACTAGCTTAATATTAAATTAATGAGAACTCATTTCTACTCAGAGTGATCAATCGATGACTCGGGTCGTGATAAACATAATACCAACACTATGCAACTGTAAAGACTCAATTGAAGTTGTAGTTGACCCTATGAACTCATTCATTCATCCCTAGTTCCACCTAAATCAATTTTAATAAAATATATTGGAACAAACGATTGAGCTGTTGGAAATTTATAATAGATATTCTTATCCATTGCAACAGATGACATATCTGATTTAATTATCAAATAGACATTTACATCTATTGTGACAAATGGCAGAGCTGTTGAAAATTTTCAAGCAGATATTCATATCTGTTGTAACAGATGATATATCTGATTTAATTATCAAATGGACATTTGTATCTATTGTAAAAAATGACTGAGCTATTGGGATATATAAATAGATATTGATATATGTTGTAACAGATGACATAACTGATTTAATTATTAAATGGACATTTGCATCTGTGAGCTGTTGGGATCTTTAAGAAAATATTTGTATCTGTTGTAACAAATGACTGTGCTGTTGGTATTTTCAAAAAGATATTGCTCTATGTTGCAACGGATGACATATCTGTTTGAAAATCTATTTTTTCTTTTAATTTTAAAGTAAGCTTCTGTCCGAGTAGATAAAGTAGTACTACAAAATGCGGTAAAAAATGAAGAGCTTCTTGGATAACTAAAAAATAAGTTCATTGAGTAGTCTTATCTTGTCTTTTCAATGTCACTAGTCTTTCTCGAGCCTCTCAAATTCTTAATGAATATTAATTAATAAATATTGAAACCCACATCTATGTACACAATACATCTAGAATTATCTCTTCAGCTTCAACTCTAAATTTATTTTATTTATCTCTCATCTCTCATCTTTTTCTTTCTCTCCTCTTTAGCGTTATCACAATCTTTTTCCTCTCTTTTCTCTTCTCTTTCTCATAACGATCCTTTCGGATCTAAACCGATTCATATCTTTCCTCGACTGAAATTGATATTTTGATCCCTTTTTGACATTAAGGTATGGTGCACTATTGCTCTTTCATTCTCGTCTTCTTCTTTGTAAGTTATGTACATCTATTTTTTTTAATTTAATTATCATTTACCCATATCATATTTATTTAAATTTTTTTTTAAGGAACTTTTAAATATTGAATAAATAAACCGAGAGTTTTTATTACAATATGCAAAAAAAGTCATCTGTTGGGAGAAGTTTAAAAGCCTTGTTGGCAGTATTATTTTTTTGTATGTATTTGTTTGTTTCTTTGTTGTTGATGCGGTTATTGATGTTTTTGGTGGGGTTGGCGTTGTTGGAACTTATGATATGGTGTTGTCGATGGTGTTGGAACAAAGGATGTTGCTTCTTTGTTGTTGATGGTGTTGGAACAAATGTTATTGTTTCTTTGTTGTTGATGGTGTTGGAACAAATGTTATTGTTTCTTTGTTGTTGATGTTTTTTATTTGTTGTTTCTTTGTAGTTTATGTTGTTGTTGATGTTGCAACAGATGGAGAAACTGTTGAAATAAATCAAACCACCAGCAAGGCTGGTTTGATGTATTCCAACAGACTCTACATCTATTGCAACAGACCCTACATCTATTGCATCAGACTTCGTATCTATTGAAACAGACTCCACATCTGATGCAACAGACTCCTCATCTGTTGCAACAGATGGATAATGTTCTTTCCGTGACATTAATTTTTTCCTCTTCTTTGTAGATATAAGGAACTGAAAGTTGATCAACTTTTGGCCGACCATCACAAGAGGTTATAGTAAAGATGGGTTCGGAGGAATAAGCTGCGTTTATATGAAACAACTTCATATGTGGGAGGTACGTATTATTGATAATATTATCGTGGAAACACACATATAGTACACTAATTTTGTGAATGCTGTTTTTACCGATGAGTCATAGATCATTCAAATAAGATATCTGTTGTTTCTACAGTTAAGTTTGGTAGGTCTGAACTGATAAGGCTGAGGGACTATGAATATAGTTCTGATACCCTATTAAGATTTGATGTCGGTTGTTGCTCACATTTATGTGTCAAGCATTGTGAAGGGATGTAGTTTTGGTGTTGTTGTAAAGAGATTTAACAACGATTGGACTAACTTTTAGGTTGCATTGGACTCTAAGAAGGCCTTTGAAGCCTAACACTACATCTAACAAGAATGAAAAACCAATATAGTTTTTCCCTAGCCTAAATTTATATGGTTGGGTTGTTAGAGGTAATGATTATATAGCAGAAGGTGCGGTAGGAGAATGCCTTTGAGAAAAAATGGGTGGTTGATGAAAGACTATATCATCTGAGACTATACATAGGGTAGAAAGTAACTTCTAGTTAATTTGGCCGATGAAATTATCTTAAAACATGAGAAATCTGAATCAAGTGCAAATATAAAATTGTATCCGGTAATGAAAAATCCATCTGTTGTTTCTCTAATAGTAAAATAGTACAGATGGTCACTTTGCTAGGGAGCTGCAACTAGGTAGCGTGGTCGGGATTATCACATAGATTAAAAATAGCAGAAAACCAAGAAAGCATCCTTACAGGCATCGAGTGTTGAAATGATGTACAGTAAGTCTAGAAAACTTGCGCCAATAACAACTGCAGTTAAAGTAAGGAATCTAAGCGAAGGCAACAATTTCTAAATTTTAAATTGCATCCCATGCCTTCTTGTTTGTGGTTCCGATTAGGTCCACTGTTGTTGACCTGATTGGAACCACAACCAAGATTGAAAGGCAAATTGAGTATCATTACTTCCTTAGCAATATGGGTTAATTAATTGTGTTTTATAGACTTAGCATGCTTTCAACATTTCTTGAAGAAGATCAGAGGCTTGCTGTAGTATGTGAATCTCAATAATTTTCAAGCTTGCCTCCAGCTTGCCGATTTGGTATCCAAGCTTGTAGTTGCCATCTTTGAAGTTGGTATAGAGTTTTTGGTCTCCTGTGAGCTCGATTAGGAACACTACCTTCAAAGTTGTGGTATTGAAGAAGGCCTTTAGACACTTTCTTCAGAAGCCTTAAAGGATACATGGAGGGTCGTTGCGTATGTTTTTAGGTTAAAATGTGTTGATGTATACTCAAGATATGGTCCCAACTATTGAACAACTCACTTTTATTGAGCGTTGCTCAATGGATCTTGCTCAACCAACCTTCAAGGAATTTGATAAATTAATAAGCAAGGAGTTACGTAATATTTGATCTAAACCGACTCTACCAAGCTTATCAAACGTTACATAACTCTAGGCTTATTACCCTATCAAAAATTTTTGCCCGAGTTAGTGCACAAATCAAACGAGTTCAATCTCTCAACCTTTCTATTGATCGCTCTTCTCCAATGTAGATGCAAAAGTCTACACCATCGCCAGAAATGCTTGCCAGGGTGCAAGTTTTCAGAAGGCATCAACAGTAATCTCTCAATATCAAGTGATATTGAGAGATTCCTAGTCATGCCTTCCCAAGACTTTCGCTACGACAAGAATTTCTGTTGATGACAAGATATCCGTCATGCAAAAGTCTACACCATCAGTAGAAATTCTTATCTGAGCAAAAGTCTTGGGAAGGCATTATTAATAATATCTCAACATCAAGGAAGTCTTGTACGAAAGACTTCAGAAGACATTCTTCACATAATTACCATGAACAATCTCACTAGATTCACTCCTCGTTCAAAAGAAAAGGAAGAAATATTTTTATTTGCATTCGCATGTTATTTATTTAACAAACCAAATAAATATGAAATAAATCTAGGATGTTGAGAGATTACTAATAATGCCTTCTAAAGACTTTTTCTTTGGCAAGATTTCTGTTGACGGTATAGACTTTTGCATAGTGGATATCTTATCATCAGTAGAAATTCTTGCCACAGCGAAAGTATTGAGAAGGCATAACTAGGAATCTCAATATCACTTGATATTGAGAGATTACTGTTGATGTCTTCTGAATACTTGTGCCCTGGCAAGCATTTCTGGCGACGGTGTAGAATTTTGTATGGCGAATATCTTACCATCTATATTAGAGAAGAGAGATCAACAAAAAGACTGTTAGATTGAGCTCATTTGATCTGTCCACTAACTTGAGCAAAGTTTATTGATAGGGTAATGAGCCTGGAGTAACGTAACGTTTGATAGGCTTGGCAGAGTCGGTTTAGTTCAAACGTTACGTAACTCCTTTATTATAAATTAATCAAATCCTTTGAAAGTTGGTTGAGCAAGATGCATTGAGGAATGCTTGATAAAAGTGAGTTGTTCAATGGTTGGGACTACATCTTGAGTGTGCAACAACACATTTTGACCTAAAACAAACACAGCGACCCTTCGTGTATCATTTAATGCTTCTGAAGAAAGTGTTCTGAAGGTCTTCTTCAATGCCATAACTTTGAAGGTAGTTTTCATGATCGAGCTCACAAAAGACCAGGAACTCTATACCAACTTCAAATACGGCAACGACAAGCTTGGATATCAAATCGGCAAGCTGGAGGCAAGCTTGAAAATTATCAGGATTCACATACTATAGCAAGCCTCTGATCTTTTTCAAGAATTGTTGAAAGCATGCTAAGGCTATAAAACACAATCAATTAATCCATATTGCTAAGGAAGTAATGATACTCAATTTTTTTTTCAATCTTGTTTGTGGTTCCGATTAGGTCAACAGTAGTGGACCTAATCGGAACCACAAACAAGAAGGCATAGGATACAATTTAAAATTCAGAAATTGCCACCTTCGCTTAGATTCCTTACTTTAACTACAGTTGTTGTTGGCACAAGTTTTCTAGACTTGCTGTACATTATTTCAACCCTCGATGCCCGTAAGGCTGCTTTCTTGGTCTTCTGCTATTTTTTATCTTGGTGATAAACCCGACCACGCTACCTAGTCGCAGCTCCCTAGTAAAGTGTCCATCTGCATTATTTTTTGTTCAGAGAGACAACAAATGGATTTTTCATTACCGAATAACTTTCATAGTAGCACTTGATTCAGAATTCTCATATTTGAAGCTAATTTCATCGGCCAGATTTTCTAGAAGTTACTTTCTACCCTATGTCTCTTCTTCAATTATCTCTTAGATGATATAGTCTTTCATTAACTCTCCTTTTCTTTGGGTCATTCTCTTTCGGCTCCTTCTGGCGTATAATCATCTTCTCGATCAACCCTTCTATATAAATTTTGGCCAGGGAAATTTCTATTGTTTTTTTGTTCTTGTTTGATGCAGTGCAAGGCCTTAAAGGCCTTCTTAGAGTCCAATGCACACTTAAAGTTAAGTCCAATCGCTATTGGATCTCTGCAATGACACCAAAGATTGATCCCTTCTCAAAATTGACACACATAAACACGAGCAACAACCATCAGTAATTCATAATAGGGTATCTACACCATTTTCATGGGGCCTTCAGCCTTATTAATTCAAACCCATCAAACTTAACTGTACAATGCAGAATCTTGTTTGAATGATAAGTGCCTAATCAGTTAAAAACTGCATTCACAAAAATATTATACTTTGTGTGTATTGTCCAGGTGACCTTATTAGTAATACTTACTTAAATCCCACACATATGATAGTGGATCCATCTGAACTCATCTTATTATTCTTTGCCAATCAATGGCTTAAATTGAATAAACAGATGACTAGCAAGTTGCAACAGAAGTCACATCTATTTAAATTGTGAAACAATTGTAGACATCTGTTATGACAAATGATCAATCTGTTGCAACATATGACATATCTGTTGGAAAAGCAAACAGATATATCCAGCTGTTGCAATAGATTGTCAATATATTGTAAGTTATCTGACAGATGGAATATATTTTGCAACAGATTTCCCATCTGTTAGATTTATTTTAAAGCAATTTTCTTTTTTTTTTCTGAAATACAATAAAAGATAAAATGTTGTATTTAGATTCATTTTTTTAATTTACATATTCGAAAAGTCACCAGTTTTATTTAATTAAGGGATATGAACAGTCATGGCTTTTTGTTTGACTAACCCCTTCCAATTCAATCATTTATAAATAGGTCCCTCCGGCCTCCTTACTCAGCTCACTCGTTTATTTTACTACACTTACAATACAAATATGGTTGATCCAGAATCATACAAGAAGATTCATATCGAGTCCTTATGGGAACTTCAAAGGCAGATTGCTGAACTCCAGAGGGATTTGGCCGACTTCGGAGCAAAACTGAAGAGGGCCCTGCTGCTGCCAGATGAAAATTGTTTGGTTGACAATAATAATAGTAATAATAATAATAATAATAATAGTAATGATAATAATTATAGTAGTGATAATAATTAGGTTATGTTTTTTCTTTTAGAGTATGTATGTAATGTATAAATGTATGTATTTTCCTCCTTTTGTATATCGGATCTACCCAAGGAATTCAAAAATCTATGTTTGGACATGGTGGTCCACATTAAATTTTTAATTCTTATTTAGTATTTAATTATCATTCTGTTTATTCCTTATTCTCAACATGTCGACGGAGGTTAATCTGATGCGATAGATCAATCATATGTTGCAATAGACGATAAGTGATAAAAAAGGGTTAGGGTTATTGTTATTGTTATTGAGAGGGTGAAAAGACATGACTTTTCAATTATTTAATATGAAAAATGATTCGTAAATAAATAATAAGGAAATAAATGATAAACACAATTTATAACCGTAATAGAATGGTTATTTAATTTTAATAACTGATCGTGACTCTTTGACATATTTATTTTTAAATCTGGTTTTTTAATTTATATAATAAAAAGGTCACTAAATTTGGATTAAAAAGATATGTTGATTATTAAAAAAGATAGTTTATATGTGCAACAAATATATTATCTGATGCAACAATTGTCAATTTGTCGCAACAAATGATAATCTGTTGTCATAAATGGTTTATCTGATGCAATAGATATATAATCTATTGCCACAACTCAATAAAAATGATTACTGAAAAGAACTTATCAAGTCATAACTTTCCACAGTAATAAAAAAGTCACCAGTTTGAATGTAATTAATAAATGGGGGTGAACAGTCGCGCTTTTTATTTTTGAATCTATTTCTTTAATTTATATAATAAAAAAGTCACTGAATTTTGATTAAAGATAAAGAAATGATGATTATTAAAAAGATATATGTTGCAAGAAATATATTATCTGACACAACATATAGTAGATTTGTTGCAACAAATGGTATATCTGTTGTCACAGATGTGTTATCTGATGCAACAGATATATAATCTGTTGCCACAATTCAATAAAAATAGTTACTGAAAAGAACTAATTAAGTCATAACTTTCCACAGTAATCAAAAAGTTACTAGTATTAATAAATAGAGGTGAACAGTCGCGCCTTTTTATTTTTGAGTCTGTTTTTTAATTTATATAATAAAAAAGTCACCAAATTTGGATTAAATATAAAGATATGATGATTAGTAAAAAGATATATGTTGCAACAGATATATTATCTTATGCAACAGATTGTAGACTTGTTGCAATAAATGGTATATCTGTTATCACAAATGGGTTATCTGATGTAACAACTATATAGTCTGTTGCTACAACTCAATAAAAATGGCACCAGTATTAATAAATGGAGGTGAAAAGTCACGCCTTTTTGCCTAACTCATTCAAATTCAATCTTCTATAAATAGGTTAGGTCCCTCCTTACTCGTTTATTCTACTACACATATCTATTTATTTCTTGCTCATGTCTTTCATATTACACCTTCAACTGCTTTCTCTTCAAGGACTTGATAGTTTTTTCATCTCTGGTAATTTTTTTTCTTATTTTTTGTGTAAATATACATTGTATTACTTTACTTTGGGATTCTTTTCTTTACTTTTGTTTTTGCATTTTTTTGTTAATTTATGCGTGTTTTGGATATGACTGATCCAGTGTGGGATGTCGCTATTTTATGAGACGCCGTACAAGAACTGCAGAAGTAGGTTCATAATATACAGTGGGAGTTGGCTGCGGGAGATTCGCAGGATGAGGAGGGCGCTGCTTCTGCTAGTCAAAGATTGGCTGGCTGGCGATAATAATAATAATAATGACGAAGATGACAATAATAATATTTAGATTATTTTATTTTTTTCTTTTTAAGTCTATGTATATGTATTTTTATTTGTTTTAGTTTAATAAAAAAATTATGTTTGATCAACTTTGACGTTTTAATTCATATTTAATTTTCATTCTGTCTATTCTCTTCTCAACAAACATGTTGACGATTGGATGTACGAAGTAATTTTGAATCCAGTAGCAATAGCAAGATTTAAGATTTATCTATTGGGTTTGTGGCAGGGGCTGATTTGTGTTGTTCCAAACAGATTACTCATATGTTGCAACAGATACGCAGTCTGTTTCAACAGATAACTAGTTTGTTGCACGGCTTTGACGTTTTAATTCATACTCCCTTCGTCTCAAATCAACTCGTTCCAAATTGAGATGATACATTGATTAAGAAAAATAATTAATAACATGCCTAGTTTACCATAATACCCCTATTAAATGATGTTTATATTTTAATTTGAAGAAAAAATGATTAATGCAAAGGGTAAAACATGATTTTTTTTTATCTTTTCTTGATTAATTAAAAAAGACAAGTAAAATGAGAAATCAAATTAGAAAATTTGGGACGGATAATTTGAGACGGAGGGAGTATTTAATTTTCATTTTGTTTTTTATATTCTCAACAAACATGTCGACGATTGGACGTAAGAAATAATTTTGAATCCAGTAGCAATAGCAAGAGTTAAAATATATTGATTATCTGTTGGGTTTGTGGCAGGGGCTGATTTGTGTTGTTCCAAGCAGATTAATCATCTATCGCAACAGATAAGGACGGGTTATTTGAGATAGATGGAATATTTAATTTTTATTCTGTATATTATCTTCTTAACAAACATGTCGACGATTGGACGTAAGGAATAATTTTGAATCCAGTAGCAATAACAAGAGTTGAAACACATTGGTTATCTGTTGGGTTTGTGGCAGGGGCTGATTTGTGTTGTTCCAAATAGATTAATCATCTGTTGCAACAGATAAGCAGTCTGATGTAACATATAATCAATCTGATGCAACAGATAATCAATCTGATGCAACAGATAACTAGTCTGTTGCAACAGATAAATCTTATGTTGCAATAGATTAATCATCTGATGCATCATATGAGTGATCTATTTAAATTGTGGGCACTTATGTTGGATTCATGATCGGGTTATATCCATTGTTGGAAAAACAGCAGTAACTGTATCAGAGGCGGACCTACCTTGGCAGTAGAGGGTGCACGTGCACCCACTAGCCTCGAGAAAAACTCTGTATATATAGTTTGTATATCTGTATATATATATATATTAGGGTGTTATGTTAAATATATGTTGTGCACCCCCGAAAATAATTGAATTGATTGGCAAGGTGGTTGATCATGCCAATTAAAGTCTTTTTTTATTGCGTGATGACTCGGGTTTGAAGCGCAATAACAATATTTTTTAATTGTTCCTTTTTCCAAATACACTATCTGTTTGTTGTTTTCTGTTTGAAATTTTAAGTGCAAACACACACACACACACACACATATATATATCAATTGATTAAAACAAAATTTCCTACTAAGTAATCATTTATTTTACACTTTTTCTTTTTTCTTTTGTGTATTGTGGACATTGTTAACGTAGTTTCATGTTATTTCAAAATACAAGCTCCCCTCCAACTTCAAAATGTAGATACTCTTCCCATCTTGTACTGTAAATGTTTATTTCTTTTATCTTTTGATCATTGACTTATTTTTTATTTAAAAAATTAGTAATTTAAAGTTTGTGATAGACTTAAATCAAACGTTTTCCGTACAACCATCTAGCAAACAAATCTCTCGAATTTCATACTTTTCAAAAACTTTTTATTATTATTTAAAATATAAAAGTGCATTGAATTCAAGTATGACGGATAATACACTTTTTTCATATTAAATCTAATTAATGATATTCAATAATATTAAAAGTTTGCTTATAAAATACTATAATTAATAAGTTTTCAAAGAACTGCATGTCGAACTTTGATACTATTAATTACTATGTTAAATATAAAGGTGCACCCGTCAAGTTCAAATCCTGGGTTTGCCTCTGAACTGTGTACCCAGATAAAAAATTCAAATAAAAATCATAATTTTACTTACCAAAGTCACCTATGAAGTAATGCCAAAGTGGAAAGTGATGTAGGAAACAAAATTTGACTTAAGAAATTGGTCAGATAGCAGCAGTAACGGTAACAACAACAACAACAATGGTCAAAAAGAAGAAGAAGATGATAAAGAAGAAGAAGATGATGAATAAAGCAGTAGCAATAATGAACAACAATAATCCTGAAGAGAGAGAAAAAATAACAACGGATGAGAAGAGAGAGAAACACACATTTCCCCCCTTCTGTTTCTTGTTATACTAACTAACATTTGGATCAAAGTGTAAATTAAAAAACTTGTGGGTTATTTTCAAACTTCCCCAACTTTCTTAATCTATAATAAAGTAATTGTCTCCCTCACTCAATAATTAAGACTTGTGTCACCTACACCTCATTTTAAAACTCTTTTGTCACCTACAGCCCAAAGCCCCTACTTTTCAACCATATCACTGCAAACTACAAGAGCTATAAAAGATGTTGAAAAAGGTTAACAACATAACTATTAGTTTATTTGTTTCTTGTGATCATCTTAGTGGTTGATCATAATCACCATGCTAATACAGAAAAAAAGTCACAAGCTCTTAATGTTAAGCTCGAATTTATTTTCAAGAAATTTAGTTGGAGGAAAAAGGTGAAAAGACAGATTGGAAAAAAATTTGAATCACCTTTCTAATAGTCTTACCTTTTGCTCTTAACTCGTTGCAATCATAAATCTTTTCTAAGAGCTTTCACCTTCGATCAAACATTCATCTATAATATAAACATGAAATTAATGAAATTGTTATAGACCGCACCTTCAAAGCTCATCAAAAAAGTAGTTATAAAATATCTCTGCTACCAATATTCCTAAACCAAACAAAAGATGAAAAAAATACAGTCTTATCCAAACATTATAACCTTAAAAAAATACAATACAATACAATACGATACATTATGAAATATTACGTAATAAATACCTGTGGATTTGGCTTTTAACCTGGTTGGAGAACTCTTTGAGTACACTATAAAAATGAATACCAACATACCTCTCTGCTCCAACCAACCTCACCGCCTATATAATTCAAACACAAAAAAATATTACTACAAAAGAATAATTAGCACAAAATGAAATAACCCCACAAGTATAATAAACCTGTTGTAATGAAACTAGTATTCGATGGAAAGTATGATCACATTTATAAATAAACAAATCACGTAAGAGCCTTTTGCTAGTGATATTTCAATTGTATTGTATTTGTTTAAAACTTAAAAAAGAGGTATAACAACATCTGAAGTCATACAATCATAATATTAATCATGAATCACCAATCAAAATTAAAAATCAATAAAAATAATCTCATAAGTATGATCCGAAAAGGATAGGATGTACGAACATCTTATTCTTTGCATGAAAGTGAGATTGTTTTCAATAGTCCCCGGCTTGACAAAACATAATAGAATAACAGACAAAGCAAGAGGTCAATAGTTGTGCTAGATTTTGGCAAGAAACAAACAATAGGTTGAGAAATTACCCTAGTGATATCCCAATATTGTCCCCGTGAGAAATGTTATCACCTATTCATGGTGGCATTCGATCTCCATCTATCGAAGTTTGCAGCGAGACGAAAAAGCAGTCGTGCCAGTATGTTATTTCAAAATTTGATCACAATATTACTTAAATAGAATTGTAATTTTTTTCAATTATTTTATATAAGGTAAAGTTTTAATTGATTTAGAAATCAACTATTATGATTTCTTATCTACGTCAAACAAGGACTTTCATTAATTTTTTTACATATATTTATATATAGTATTCTTTCCATATATTTTAGGAGTCATTAATTTTTTTTATATATATATTTAGGAGTCCTTAATTAAATTAAAATTATAGACATTCTTTTTTTATATGAAGTGAATCTCTAATTTATTTAGAAGTGTTAAATATTATTATTTCTTATCTAAATTATATAAAAATTTTAATTAATTTGAAAGTCTTAAATCTTGGATAATCAGTATAGCTTCCTTTTTTTTGCTTCTTAATTTTTTTCCCTTTTCATCCATAGTTTTATTTTTTGATTATTAATTTTTTTTATACTTTTCATGCCTACCATTTTTAGGTAGGACTTTTTGTCCCCACTAAATACTTGACACATTTAATTTTAAAGAGACTTTTTCTTTCCTCTATTAACCGGATTTCCCCTTCAATTATGGTGCTTTTAGTTCTTTTTTCTAAAGCCACTTTTAGTTGTTGTTTTGGTGTTTTATTTTATTTTTATGAAAAAAATTTCTCAATTAATCTGATTTTTCCTCAAATTCTGACATTTATAGTTTCTTATTTAAATAGACTTATAGTATTTTTTTTATATAAGGCAAAAATTTTAATTGATTTAAAAGTGTTAAATAGTATGATTTCTTACCTAGATAAAAAAGGATTTTAATCAATTTTAAAATATTAAATATTATATAATAATTTAATAATATAATAATTAAAGAAAATAAGTGAAAAAACATTTTTATATATTGCAGAGACTTTTAATTAAGAGCATAAAGTTCAAATGACATTTATAAGTGATAACGCTCAACTTACAGGTCAATTTTAGTGCAAGGCGATCGTTGTCACTATATTTACCCAACAAGAGTCGGGGTCGAATCCACGAGGAACAATGTGAGTAGCGATTGAGTTAATTTGAAATAGAAGTGCTTACCCAATTAAACCAAAAGGTGCAAAATGATTTGGGGGGTTTTTCAATCGTGCCGGATGTGTAAGAAATTCTTAGGCTTCTAAGGAACTAATTCGAGACTAAGAACAACATGAGCGTAATCAATTAAAACAGATCTTGGGATTATGCCTTCCTAGGGGTAAGATGTGCAAGGGAACATGATAATTCGATGCAAAATTCTAATCATTAATGATATGGTAGGCTAGGTATAATGTCCTTGAGGTTAGTTTATTAACAAAACCACAAAGATTTCACCCATTGGCTCTTTCGAGCATCTAACAAGTATGTCAATCAGAACCACCCAATACCTCAATCAAGGCATCCCTATTTCTAGGATGATACCCATGGTGTAGTTAACTTCACAACCACCCTTATTTCTAAGATAGTGATAGATTAGAAAACTACACACATAATTGTCTACAATTGCTTTGGTAACCACATCTTTATTTCAAGGATGATATAAGTTCCTAAATTTCACTCAAAACACTTCTTTTGAAGATGGCCTTGAGCTTTCTAGAATTTGGAGATTTCACCCATCAAACTCATTTGGGTCTTTGGGGCTTTCACCCATCAAATTCAAATCAATTTTAATCAATCAATAATAGAACCCATCATTAGAAAACTCAAATCTACACAACAATATCACAACCCACACACAATTGCATCCTAATCAAGCATAACCCCAAGAGGTAGATCTAGTAACTCATAATAATAATGAACAAAAATACACCAATATTTTAATCAAATTTATCCATAAGAAAATAAAGAAAGTGCAAACCACACTTTAGAATCCAATGAATCTTCAATAGGTAAAGTCAAATCTACACTTAGAAGTCACTCTAATGTCTTTTTAGCTCAAAATTAGTACAAGTATTACTCCAAGCTTCAAGAAATTACAAAAACCCTAGACTAAAGATGGGAGATAGAGTAGTAGAATGATGGATGAAAATGAACTACAAGACCCCTTAAATAAGACCCACTTGCACATTTAAGAAAATTACAAAATTTCCACCTTGCTCTTGATCTGCTTGAGCGGATCCAAATCGAATGGAGAGCAGATAGAGAGAAGATGGAAAACAGCTCCTAAGCAGATGCAAAGCAGATGTCTCTTTTCCTTCACATTTGGCCTCTTGTTAACTTGAATGACTTGCTCATCTTCTATTTTTAACTTTTACCTACACAAATGAGCATTAAGTAAGAGATTACCATCAAATTCACAAAAAAACATGATAATTTAGGCCTAAAAGGTGCTAGCATGTCGTCAAATTGACGACTTATCAACCCCCCAAACTTAAACTATTGCTTGTCCTCAAGGAATCAAGAATATTACAATGAGATAGGGTATTCAACTCAAATCCACCAAAAAGAAAGCTATACTAAAGGAACAAGCTAACAAAGCTCTACAAAGACTTTTCAAACTCATCATGGCAACAAGTGAACCAAATATTTTCAATAAGCTCATATTTAAAAAGCAAGGATGTAATTTTGTATCAAATAAACCTTCCAAATCCACAAATCATCTTAATAGGAGACTCAAAATCTTTAAAGATTGTCTCAATCTTCATAGTGCTACTTATCTCGCCCATTTACCCAAGTTGATAGTAAGACTTCACCCTCTACCCAAAAGTATCGATGCTGCTCACATGCAAGAGTTAGTTCCACACTCACAAAATATTTAAATTTCTAAAGGTGCTCAAATTATGAAAGAATTCACACTCACTCTTGTGAATAAATTCAAGTACAGTGAGTAGAACCATAAGCTTGCCCTTTGTTTTTTTCGCCACTAATGTAGACTTACTTAGTTTGGAATCACCAAGATCTTTCGGGTCAAGAAGAAGTTTTAAAGTGGGGGAGAATATATACATGGATCAAGTGACTAAAATACCTCCTTCAATGCAAATGCTCAACCCTTACTACCCCCAAAATTTAAAACTCTCTACCTTATTCTCCTTCAAATCATCTCCCAATTTTTCAACCTTTGTGATTAGCATTTACAAAATAATTCAAAGCCACTATTTTGTTTCTTTAATTCGTTGGCCTTTTCAAGAGACTTTCTAACTTTAAGCGCTTCGTAGCCCCCTCATTTGCCTAATTTCTCTTCACATTCTATGGGTTAGGCTAGACACTTTATCATCAAGTGTATCTCTTGTTTCTTAAGCACATGATTAGAATACCTTACATACACCTTTCTTGACTCATCTTATCCAATCTCCCCCTCCCCCAACTGGGGCTTGAACCACCCTTACATTACTCTCTCAACTACACAAATCCCCTAAACTTAGGCTTTTGCCTACATTCATTTCTTTGAATCATTCGATACGTCAAAGGAGGTTAAGTACCAAAAGTAAGGTTTTAAAAAGGGCTTAGGTGTTTTAGCAAGGTTATTATTACAAAAGAAGGAAAAATATGAGTAGTGATTGAGTTAATTTGAAATAGGAGTGCTTGTCCAATTCAACCCGAAGGTCTAAAATGATTTGGGGGGTTTCAATCATGTCAGGCGTGTAAGAAATTCTTGGGATTCTAAGGGACTAATTCGAGACTAAGAACAACATGAGCGTAATCAATTAAAACGGATCTTGGGATTATGCTTTCCTAGAGGCAAGATGTGCAAGGAAACATGATAATTTGATGCAAAATTCTAATCATGAATGATATGGTAGGCTAGGTATAATGTCCTTGAGGTTAGTTTATCAACAAAACCACAAAGATTTCATCAATTGGCTTTTTCGAGCACCTAACAAGTGTGTCAATTAAAACCACCAAATACCTCAACCAAGACATCCCTATTTCTAGGATGATACCCATGGTATAGTTAACTTCACAACTACCCTTATTTCTAAGATAGTGATAGATTGGAAAACTACGCACATAATTGTCTACAATTGATTTGGTAACTACATCCCTCTTTTGAGGATGATACAGGTTCCTAAATTTCACCCAAAATTCTTCTTTCGAAGATGGCCTTGAGCTTTCTAGAGTTTTGAGATTTCACCCATCAAACACATTTGGGTCTTTGGGGCTTTCACCCATCAAATCCCAATCAATTTTATTCAAACAATAATAGAACCCATCATTAGCAAACTCAAATCTACGCAAAAATATCACAACCCACACACAATTGTACCCTAATCGAGCATAACCCCAAGAGGTAGATCTAGTAGCTCGTAATGATAATAAACACAAATAGACCAATATTTTCATCAAAGTTATCCATAAGAAAATAAAGAGAGTGCAAACCACACTTTAGAATCTAATGAATCTTCAATAGGTGAATCTAAATCTACACTTAGAAGTCACTCTAATGTCTTTTTAGCTCAAAATTAGTACAAGTCTTACACCAAGCTCCAAGAAATTACAAAAACCCTAGACTTAAGATGGAGATAGAGTAGTAGAATGATGGATGAAAATGAGCTACAAGACCCCTTAAATAAGCCCCACTTTCACATTTGACAAAATTACAAAATTGCCACCTTGCTCTTGAGCTGCTCGAGCAAATTCAAAGCGAATGAAGAGCAGATGGAAAACAGCTCCTAAGTAGATGCAAAACGGATCCAAAGCAAATGTAAAGCAGATGCCAAACAGATGGCTCTTTTCCTTCACATTTGACCTCTTGTTAACTTGAATGACTTGCTCATCTTCCCTTTTTAACTTTAACCTACACAAATGAGCATTAAGTAAGAGATTACCATCAAATCAACAGAAAAATATGATAATTTAGGCCTAAAAGGTGCTAGCAAGTCGTCAAATTGACGACTTATCAATAAGCACCTTCACATTTTTAATATACTATAGATTAGAAAAGAAGGTTTTGATATGTTAATTTATAGGTATTAAAACAAAGTTTTTGGGTATTAAGGTCTATCAAACATTTTGCAAGATTACTTTGTTTTCAAAAATTGTGTTTTGCATTTGAATGTTTGGACTTCATCAACAACTATAAAAAAAGTCCATCTGTTCTAATTAATTAAAAATTATACCCTCCACTGAAATATCTTGACTGTGGTGGGCCCATTTGACTTGTCCATTTTCCACATACTAAAAATTACACAAACACATAACTTAAGTTCTACTTATTACAAAAAATCCCACCTCTCCAAACATAATACAAAAATCCTATTTTTCTCTAAAAATACATATACATAGCTTTCTATGTATATGTCGGCCTTGTTATGTATATGAATCGGCTTTGTTATGTATATGTCAACCTTGTTGTGTATATGTCTATCTTGTCATACTTGTTATGTATATGAATCGGCCTAGTTATGTATATGTCGGCCTTGTCATATACAAAGGTTTCTGTGTTTATGTCGGTCTTGTTATGTATATGAATCTGGAGAGAGAGTAAAATAATTAAGAAAGTGGGAGAGAGTATAAATAATTCTAATAAAGTTGAGATTTATGTTATTTTTACTATACCATAACATAAGAAGTTGGTCCCTCAGTCTATTCTTCCATACCTTCCCATTTGAGTATGAGAAATTTAAACATTTTTACACTATAATTCTCATTTGAATCTGAATAGATAAATATTTACTATCTTTACGTAGCTTTATATGTAATTATTTAAATTTAATATAATTAAAGTGATTTAATATGATGATAATTTATATTAATTAATAAATGTCATTTTTTAATTTGGTATTTACACTATTTTTTTTAATTTAATAAAGTTAATTTAGTAAAATAAATTTCTAATAAATATTTTCTTAAGAGTTATGTTAAGACAATATGTATCAATTTAAAAAAAATCGGAGAAAAACACCTAATAAGATTTTATTTTGTGAGGAAAACATAATTCACTATAAATAACGTGAAATAATTCGTTATTTTTGTATACGCGAAAAACATTCCATACAATATTTGATTAAATAGTATACCACACCTTTAAGTTATTGATTATTAGTACTAGAGATGTTAGAACTGGTTTAGTTTTAATAGAAGTAACAGAATATGTTGTAGAATAGAAATGTTGAATGTTAATTATCCGTTGGCTTATACTCATTCTCATTGTCCAAGGCTCAAAACGAAATAGTCTAAATATTAAAAAATTAATACTTTCTCCGTTTAAAAAAGAATGACCTAGTTTTCTATTTAGTCCGTTTAAAAAAGAATAACTTCTTTCTTTTTTTTGGTAATACTTTAATTTCAACTTTCCACCTGACATGTTTAGAACTACAAGATTAACGGACATTTTGGTACATTTGACACAACTTAATTTAAGGCCACAAGATTCAAAAGTTTTCTTTATTTTCTTAAATTTTACGCCAATTCAAAGTAGGTCATTCTTTTTTAAACGGAGGGAGTAATATTTAATAAAAATAAATAAATAAACACAAAAGGATAAATTAACTCTTAATGTTTTAAATCAACTTAACGTCTTATGACATATGACATGTTTGCTTCAACTGCTTCAATCGTAATTTTACTAAATATCGACCCTAATTAATTATTCTAAGTCATCTAAGTATTAAAAAATTAATAATATTTAATTAAAAAAAAGGGTAAAATAGATATATAATGATAAATTAACTCTTGATATTTTAAATAAACTTGACGTCTTATATGAAGCGACTCAAATTTTTTCACAAGTATTTTTTATAGTAATTTTATTATATCACTTCTAATTAGTTGTTGTAAGCCATTTAAGACATGGCTGTTTTGCTGCTTCAATCGTGATTTTACATTACCCCTAATTAATTATTATGGTCATCTAAGTATTGTGCTACTTTAATTGAAATAGAAGAAAAAATATTATTAATCATAATAGTTAAAAATTTAAATTATTTAATAAATATAATTGGCTTTCAATGCCACAAAAGTTTGGACAAGAAGAGTAATATATATTATTTGAAAAATACATAAAAAGTATTATAAATTACAATAGTTAACAATTTAAAATATCTAAAAAAAAATAATTTGTTACATATTTCAAAAAACATGTAAAAAAAATTAAAAATTAAAATAATTAATAACTTAAAAAATTGAAAAATCAACTTGCCTGCTTTGGCACAACTTCGTTGGTCCGTTCCTTGCCTTCATTTTTTCCTTCATTTTAGTTTGTTTGTTTTATTTTTTAATATGTTATATATTTTAAAAAATATATAAAAATTCCTACAAATTACAATGATTAACAACTTAAAATTTTTTAAAGATATAAAATATTTGGTTGACTCTCAAAATTATATCAATGTCACTTAAATTGAAATAGAAGAGAAAGTATTACAAATCACAATAATTAAGAACATAAACTATTTTTAAAATATAATTGACTATCAATGCCACAAAAGTTTGGGAAAGGAGTGTAACGTATATTATTTAAAAATTACATAAAAAGTATTATAAATTATAATAGTTAACAACTTAAAATATTTTAAAATATAATTTGTTATATATTTAAAAAAAATACGTAAAAAGTATTATAAATCATAATAATTAACAATTTAAAAATTTAAAAGATATACAATATTTGATTGATTCTTGAAATTATATCAGTGCCACTAAAACTGAAATAGAATAAAAATATTATAAGTCAAAATATTTAAAATTTAAATTATTTTAAAAATATAATTGACTATCAATGTTATAAAATCTTGGATAAGAGAGTAATGTATATTATTTGAAAATTACATGAAAATATTATAAATTATAATAATTAATAATTTAAAATATATTCCAAGTTATCATACATTCTTACAATTTTGCATTTAATTGATATTAAATTTCAAATATTTATTTTTAAATTTTAAAATACTTTAAATATAATTAATATTGAGCTTGTGCTAACACAGAGCTGGAGCCCCTAGTATTCAAAAGAAAAGCATAACACTAGGCCTTGTGTTTGCACTTGACAGCTAGCCCGAAAAGTTTCCTAACTTTGAGAAGGTAAATTAGGCAATAACAAAGAATTTAAATATTCGGGGAATTCAGCATCACTGCCTAAATATATGCTTGGAGCCAAGTCAAATCAACAGCTTATAATTAGGAAAGATAATACTAGCTGGACGTAGTTAATTATTCTCCTTTATCTCACCGTGACACTTTTTCTGTTTCAATCTACTTCCAAAACGAATGATATATATTAGTAGTAAATATTTTTAAAGACTATAAAAATCTTAATTATAGAGATGACACACGAATAAAGTAGATATTAAACAAAGAAAGATAATATCTTAAGATATAAATAAAGGTAAAATTATCAAATTCCTCGTAATTAATATATTTTTACGGAGCGTATATGTGAGAAACATGACAGGTAAGACGAATGATATATTTAGTAACAATTTAACTTTAAACCTTTTATCTTAAATAATTTATATTCTCCCAAATAGCACTCCCTCTGATCAATTTGTTTTTACTTGTTCGTTTTGACTTTACATGTCCTTAAAGAAATGGTATCATTATGAGCATTTTTACAACAATACCTATATTAATTAATATATAGTTTTTGACTTTGAGAAAGTATACGAGAATAAATAATTAACTAATGTTAAGAATTAAGAAAATATATCGTTTAAAATAATAGATTAGTAAAATTGAACGGAGAGAATATTTATCTTATTTATTTATAATGTTTTGTATTCCTGTTTTGATTCCAATTAAATGCTATTCTCTTTTTTTCATCATATGCTTTGGATAAATATAAATATAAAAATTAATAATTAATTCTATTTTAAATTTTTTAAAATAATAATTATTTTGAACTATCTATTTTTTTTTTTAATAAAACCACCGATGAAGTAAAACGATAGGAAGTACCGGAGTAGTATGACTTTGTATACAAACAAACAAATTTCTGTTGTAAATAAATATTCTAAAATATACTAAAAGGAAAAGGGAGGGGAGAGAGACCTATAGATATAAGAAAAGACTTTATTTTCTTCTTCTTGGTGTCTTTTACAATGTAGCATACAATGCCTTTTATAGGCAAGAGTATGTGCAATATGTGTAGTATGTGAAAATACATTTACAAAAGAAATGACTTCTTTACATGCTACAATAGTATCTGTAATATGTGTAGTATGTGAACATCCACCAATAACTTATTTACAATACACCCCCTTGGATGTTCATGTAAAAGAAGAATTCTAAAGAAAATAAGATGTATATAGCGGTTTGTAATACGTATTGTGTGCTGCTTCTTTAAAAATCTTACTAGAAAAATCTTGGTTAAGGAAAAAAGGGTGCAGTGCATATGTACTCCCCCGATAAAAACATCACTTAATATCTAGGAGACGACGCATCCCAATCTTGTATCTCAACTTCTCAAAGGTTGATGTTGGCAATGCTTTAGTGAACATATTTGCTAGATTATCGCTTGAACGAAATTGTTGAACATCTATTTCACCTTTCTTCTCAAGATCATGAGTGAAAAAGAATTTTGGTGAAATGTATTTTGTTCTGTTCCTTTAATGTAATCTCCCTTCAACTGAGCTATACATGTAGCATTATCTTCATACAATATAGTTGGAATATCCTTATTCAAAGGAAATCCACACATTTCATGAATATGTTGAGTCATTGATCTCAACCAAACATACTCCCGACTCGCTTCATGAATGACAATGATTTCTGCATGATTTGAAGAAGTTGCAGCTAATGTTTGCTTCATTGAATGTCATAATATAGTTGTACCACCATATATAAATAAATAACTCGTCTGAGACCAAGCCTTATGTGGATCAGATCAGTATCCTGCATCTGCATAACCAATCATTTCTGACTTGGATTCATTTGAATAAAATAATCCCAAGTCAATGGTTGCCCAAAGATATCTGAGTATATGTTTGACACCATTTCATTATCTTTTAGTTGGGGAAGAGTTGAATCTTGCCAATAAACTTACCGCAAAACAAATATCTGATCGAGTATTATTGACAAGATACATTAGTGCCCCGATTACACTAAGATATGGAGTTTCATCACTAAGAAGCTTTTCATTATTATTTTGAGGTCGAAATGGATGTTTGTTTATATCAAGCGATCTCACAACCATAGGGGTACTCAATGGATGCAATTTATCCATGTAAAATTGCTTTAAAATCTTTTCAGTGTATGTTGATTGATGGACAAAAATTTCATTTGTCAAATGCTCAATCTGTAGGCCAAGATAAAATTTTGTCTTTCCCAGATCTTTCATTTCAAATTCTTTCTTCAAACACTCAATATCTTTTGAAAACCCTTTGGGAGTGCCAATGAAATTCAAGTCAACAACACAAACAACTATTATAGCAAATTCAGATCCAGAACTTCTTATAAAAATACAAGGGCAAATAGGATCATTTTTGTACCCTTATCTTAGCAAATATTCCCTAAAACGATTATACCAAATCCGCCCTGATTGTTTCAATCCATATAAGGATTTTTGAAGTTTTATTGAGCAAGTTTCTTGCAAATTTTTATATGCTTTAGGTACTTTGAGCGCTTTTGAAATTTTCATAAAAACATCATTGTCCAATGAGCCATACAAATAGGCTGTGACAACATTCATTAGGCTGTAATATCCCAACTTAGGAAGGAGTCCACATCAGCAAAATACAGGAGGGATACTGGGTATATAAGTAAGAAAGCCTTACTCTCCAGTGAAGTATTTTAAAGTTGTGCGGGCCTGGGCCCAAAACAGACAATATCACTAGTGGGTTGGGCAGAGACAGGGTGTCTTGGGCCTTGATGATTCGGGATTCTCGTCGCGGCTAGGGCCTCGGGTTGGGTCGTGACATAGGCGCATATCAAGCTTTTCATGAACTGCCATATTTATTATATATCTGAAGGTAATTTCATCCACCACAGGAGAATATGTCTCCGCATAGTCAATGTCAGGCCTTTGCAAAAATCTTGTGCCACAAGTCGTGCTTAATATCTTACGACTTCACCTTTTTCATTTTGCTTTCGCACAAAAATTCATTTGTACTCCACTGGCTTAACACCTTCAGGTGTTCGAACTATTGGTCCAAAAACTTCACATTTTTCAAGTGATGTCAATTCCGCTTGAATTGCATCCTTTCATTTTGGCCAATCATTTCTCTATCTACATTCATTAACAGATTTTGGTTTCAAATTCTCATCTTGTTGCATTAGTTTAGTAGCAACATTGTAAGCAAAAACATTGTAAACCACAATATTATTTTGATTCCACCTATTTCTCACCGAGACATAAGTTATTGAGATTTCTTTATTCTAATTAATTTAAGGTATTTTAGCCTCCTCAGTAGTCTTATCATTTGTTGGATCTTGAGGCTCTTTTGAGCGATTGCCATTATATTGTGATCATTCTGATCATTTTTTTTCTTTTTTGAGAATTTTTATCCTTGAAATCAATCTGTCTACCACGTTTCAAACGTGGCTTAGACTGATTTGCATTGACCACTTGTCTTATCAGGATATCAACTCAAACTGGAGCATTCACAGCTAGAATACAAGATTTAGTAATCCTTGGAAGGTTAGTAAATCCATCTGGTAGCTGATTCACAACATTTTGCAAGTAAATTATCTTTTGAACCTCTTGCTTACATTGATTTATTCGAGAATACAAATGATATAGTGATAATGCATTTTAATCTATCTCGTGTTTCAGCTGCTTATGTTCTCCCCCTAATGTTGGGTATACTGATTCATCAAAATGACAATCAGCAAATCTTGCTGTAAATAAATTTTGTCATAGATTCCAAATATTTTATAATGGAAGGAGATTCATACCCAACATATATTCTTAATCTTTTTTGGGGTCCCATCTTTGTGCGTTGTGGTGGAGAAATTGAAACATATACCGCACATTCAAAAATTCTAAGATGGAAAATATTTGATTCTTGACCAAAAATCAACTGTAATGGAGAGAATTTATGATAACTGGTTGGCCTTATGTGCACAAGTGTTGCTGCATGCAAAATAGCATGACCCCATGTTGAAACATGAAGTTTTGTCCTCATTAACATTGGTCTAGCTACAATGATTCTGCTAGATCATTTTGAGTGTGAACATGAGCAACCGGATGTTCAACTTTTATTTTAGTTGACATACAATAATCATTAAAGGACTGAGATGTAAACTCACCAGCATTATCAAGACAAATAATCTTTATTGCATAATCTGAAAATTGTGCTCTTAATCTTATTATTTGAGCCAACAATCTCGCAAAAGTCATATTGCGAGTTGATAATAAGCACACATGTGACCATCTTGTAGATACATCTATCAAGATCATATAATAGTTAAAAGGTCCACACGAAGAGTGAATTGGTCCACATATATCACCCTGTATACGTTTCAGAAATGCAAGGAATTCAATCCCAACCTTAGCTTCTGATGGTCTAATAATCAACTTTCCTTGAGAACAAGAAGCACAAGAGTATTCCTTTGATTGAAGAATATTTTGATTCTTTAAAGTGTGCCCATGTAAATTCTCAATAATTCTACGCATCATATTAAAATTGGGATAACTCAACTGGCCATATTAAATTATAAAATCATTACGATCTGTAAATTTTTTATTTACTGTGCTATGTGATTCAACCATACAAATACTTGTATGACACAAACCAGAAGAAAGTGCAGCTAGTTTTTCATGCACAAAATTTTCTCCATCTTTTCTTCATTTGCAGTCTCAATGTGATAGCCATTTTGGCGAATAACCTTGAAACGTAACAAGTTTCTTTGAGACTTACTACAATATAATGCATTATCAATGGCCAATATTGTTTCCCCGGGTAATAATAAGGTCGCTCTTTCAGAGCCTTCAATTAACTTTGTACTACCGGATATTGTATTAACATGGGCCATGTTCGTAATTATATTAGAGAAATATTTCTGTTCTCTTAATATAGTGTGAGTTGTAGCACTATCAAGAAGACAAATATCTCTATTACTTATCTTGAATTCAGTTGAAGATTGGAGAAATTTTTATTATCTGGCGGATTGAAAACTTGAAAAGGAGTAGAGTCGTGCTGATAACGTGTTGTAAATAAATATTCTGAAATAAACTAAAACAAAAGGGGAGGGGAGAGAGACCTATAGGTATAAGAAAAAGACTTTATTTTTTTTAATTTTTTTTTTGTGTCTTTTACAATGTAGCATACAATGTCTTTTATAGGCAAGAGTATGTGTAATATGTGTAGTATGTGAAAATACATTCACAAAAGAAATGACTTCTTTACATGCTACAATAGTATGTGTAATATGTGTAGTATGTGAAGTATGCGTAGTATGTGAACATCTACCAATAACTTATTTACAATAATTTCACATTAAATCAAATAATCAAATAACGGAAAAGGGCCTAAAATGCCCTTCAACTATTGAAAATGGTGTAAATATACCCTCCTTCCATCTTTGGGCTCTAAAATGTCCTTCCATCCACCTATTTGACCCTATTTTATCTTTCTTCTTAACAAATAAATAATTAGGATTTTAACTTAATACGCGATAATTTTTTATCGGTTAAATTTTTATTAATCAAAAGTCAAAAAAAAAAAAACTTAACCCAAATCACTAAAATCTACCCCATTCGTCTGACCCAAATCACTAAAAAAATTATTGAGCTTTATTTTTTCCATCAACAGTTTGACTGAAACTAAAGACAAGAAAATTCAACCTTGATTTCTTCTTTCACATCAACCTTGATTTCTTCTTTCACATGTAAGCTGTTATTACAACTAAGATGAGAAACTAAAGATATTCATGTTAATGTTAAACAAGGTGTTTAAAAACTAGTTGTGGTGTTTTTTTCTCTTTATCATATTGCTTTGTGATAGTTTCTACTTTCATTTACTTGTACTTCAAAACTAGTGATGGTGCTCACAGTTTCTTTTTTAAAAAGAAAATAAATTATTTTCTCTTTCTTCTTGAGTTACTTGTTGTTTGTTATTAGTTGAGATAATTCCTATTTTTTTCTTTTCCAAATTTACATCCATGCTACTAAGGGCCTGTCATTGATATTATGTCATCTGCTTCTTCAATATTGGTTGCTTAACTTGTAGTTTGTTCATATTTATATTTCCCAACAAGAAATAATTCCTGACGTCGGGTGAAACTATCAAACTCAATAATTTTTTTAGTGATTTGGGTCCCGACGGATGGGGTAGATTTTAGTGATTTGGAATTTTTTTTTTGACTTTTGATTAATAAAATTCAACCACTAAGAAACTGATAAGTGTTAAGTTAAAATCCTAATTATTTATATGTTAAGAAGAAGGGTTAAATAGGGTCAAAATAGGCAGATGAAAGGATATTTTAGAATATGGTATATTTACACCATTTTTAATAATTGAAGGGTATTTTAGACTCTTTTTCGATCAAATAATGAAAAGATAACACCACGGGGCATCTGCCACGTGCTTCATCTCATTTTAAAAATTTTTTACACATGGGTTGTGTTGCAAACAACCACTCAACTCCCAGATTCCTTCACCAAAATAATTGAATTTCTCTTTTTCTCCTTCAAACAAAATCGCATGAAAGATCTTAAATAATCCTTTATTATTTTTGTTGTTTATCCTTTTTGAAAGAGCGCTTATTATCCGAATAACCTCTTATTTATATACGATATTAGGAAGAGAGATTTTTCCATCACGAAGTAATGAGAAATTTATGCTATTCACTTTTTTTTTAAAATCAAATTAGTAAACTAAAAAATACAAACCTTTTAATTTATTCGTATAAAAACACTATTATTTATTCTTCTCTCGTTGATTTAAAACCTCCACAGTCCCTTTCAATCTTTTTCAGTTTGAAGAATGACCAAATAACATGGTTTTGTGGATTATACAAATAACTGAATTAAGAAATGGTCCCATTTTCAATCATTTTGAACTTAATTATTTTTCATTGGTTAAGCCAAAGGACCACAAACCATGATATATCTGGCATGACTGAATTATAGAGCAAGACAAACTCAGCCCCATTTGAATATTCATTTTTTGTCTTGTTTAATAAAGTTCCACAAATTAAAGAAAGAAATTAACAAAAATTAAACACTCATTTTCATTAAGTTTTGAATTTTCTTTGGGGATAAAAGCGAATTATTGTCATCCTGCAAAATGATCACGTAATTTGAGCTAAAGTCTTTTATCTTTATGTCAAACCTAAATGTGCTCATCGTTCAAATGATGCCACTAAGAGGTTGTGGATGGGGAGTAACTGCAACGATCCAAATTTTTTAACACAAACACGAAATATATTTATAATCCCTCAACACAAATTACAACTTAGAATCCGAACAAGAAGTAATAGTCACGCTAACTACGATAGAGATAACATAGTTAGAAAGTAATAAGAAGGGGATGAGATACTAGAGACAGAATGGAGATGAGAGAACAAGCCAAGGCTTCACATCATACGCATAACTGTTCCGTCGAATTTCAAGTCCTATTTAACCAATTGACAATTGGGCTTGGATCCTAAATAAAACACTCCAATATTTCAATAGGTCCAATAATCTCAACTGGATCAGCCCAATTCACCACTTCCAATCCATAGCCCAGTACAAAGTCGACTTGGTCCACAACAATACTCCCATCCTGAAAGAGAACCTTGTCATCAAGGTTCGAGTAGAAAAACATCAATTTGGGACATGAGAAATAAGTCATTGCTAGAGCAATTGTTGTGGCAAAAATATTATTCTGACCCATTCTTGTTTTTTTGCCACTGTTTGAGTCCATGTAAAAGACAATACCTGCAAGCATTGATGATTCCTTTGAAAAATCGACCTTAGTAGCATGCCCCACGGGTTTGTAAAGACAAACTGAATATTCTTTTCAAAGAAAAATTACAACTCTAGGGGTTGTAATTGCAATTAAGTTCAATGTTTCTATTAAATTATTCACCGCGCCAAAGACAAGAACTTCCTACTTTATGTATTTATGCACTCTTATTGCATTATTGAGTACACTTAATATAACTTGGGTTCCAACAACCACAAACTGCTTTAATTCATATCTTAAAACACTCTCAATAATCTTGTAGTAACATACTTCAGAAACTATTTGAATAGCTTTGGGTACATTTTTTCGAAGAAGCTGCACCGTTGTTTGTGTTCCAACAAAATCAGCCTCTCTTGTCACTATACTTGTCAAACGGGCCGGGTTGATCCGGCCCAACCCGACCCGAACCGACCCGTTTAAGAAAACCGATCCGGTTTGATCCGGTTCGGTCAGCCCATGGGCTGTAGGGTATCGAATCCTGGGCCGATTTATTTTTTTGGTTGGACCCGATTAACCCGACTCGGACCAAGCCCGATCTTGGCCCGCCGGTCAACCGGCCCGAAATATTTTTTTTTTTAAAAAAAAAGTGACCTTTGGACCGTTTGGGCCCAAACTAGCCGTTGGCCCAACGGCTATATAGCCGTTTTTGGGTCCAAACGGCTAGTTTGGCATTTATTATTAAAAAAATAAAATTACTTTTAAAATTATTTTTAACCCCAAAATAATTTCAATAAATACCCTACACTTTCAAATCATTTTTCACACAATTTTTCATTTTCTCAATTCTCATTCTCTCTCAAATGTCAATTCTCAATTCTCAAACATTCTATATATTTAATTTCCTAAAGTGCTCACTTCAATTTTTTAATTTTGCGATTACAAAGTACGAGTGGAAGTTTCTAAAGTCGCAATCTTCGGATACTTTCAAAATTTGGTATTGTCGTTTCATCTCTTGCGTTTAATTTTTATTTAGTGTATTAATTGTTGAATATTTAATTTTATTATATTTGTGTATTTTGAATTTTTTTAGTTTAATTTATACTATGGATAAATTAAGAAACCTTACTACTAAAGGTGTTAAAAATTTTTGTTCCGAAAGCGGTAGTGGTATAAAAAAGCGAATTACTAGTGGTAGAGGTACTTCAAGTAGTAGATATACCCGTGTGCCTCCGGCACCATTTAGTCAACCTTTTGAGGAAGAAGTAGGCGTACCTTTAGGAGCAGACGCCCACGATATGAATTATGTAGAAGCTCAAAAAAATTACGGTATAGAAGAAGAAAATGAAGTAGATGCGGTTAATTTAGATGAAGATGATGAAAATATTAGTGAGACACCCGCAGTAGAAAATGCTAAGGTTAGATCTGAATTGGTTAATCTGAGATGCAATGCAATATTTGTCAATAAATATATAAGCATAAAAGCGGAGGCAAGCAAGGGGGTACGGATACGTTAATGAGACATATAGGTGGTGCTCACGAAAGAGATTTAAATATTGCATGAGGTGGTGCGGAAGTTGGTGGGCCAACGCAAAGTAGAATGGATCCAGCAACCGATCAGGTAATGAAGAAGTATAATAAATTGAGGGACCGGGAAGAAATAGCTAAAATGGTAGTTATGGGTTGTTTGTCTTTTAGTTTTCCTTCTTCTGATGCCTTTATTCATTATATTCAAGCAATTTATAATCCTATATTTAATGGTATTCCTAGAAGTACTTGTCGGACCGATATTTTTAGACTTCATTCACAATATTATTATTAGTTATCAACATTGTTAAAATATATTCAATGTAGAATGTCCCTAACTTCTGTTCTTGGGCGTGCTGTAAATAAAAATAATTATTTAACTATTACTTGTCACTGGATAGATAGTAGTTTTATTATACAAAAACGTATTCTTGCTTTTTTATATGATGAAGATCGTAAATATACTGGAGATTTTATTGCTGATTCGATTGCTAAAGTTGCAGAATTTTATGGTATCGAAAATAAAATCTTATGTATTGCTTTTGATAATGCTTCTAACAACAAGACTGCTATAACAAATTAAAATCTAAGCTATCTCCGTCGTTACCTGAAATTTTTCATATTAAGTGTGCATGTCATATTTATAATTTAATTGTAAGAGATGGTCTTGAGTTTTTTGAGTTTTATATTGAAAAAATTTGGCTTGCCGTTGGTTTTATTCAAGGAAATAATCGTAAAAGTAGAATTAGAGATTTTAAACTTAAATGTGAACAAAATGGACTTGCACCGATATTGATGCCTGAAGAATGTGAAACTAGATAGAATGCTACGTATGATTTTGTAAAAACTTGTTAATATGATTTTGTAAAAACTTATTATAAATATAGAGTTCCTATTACACTATCTTTTAACCAATATTGTGGTTTGTTTGCTGATTCTGCTGATTGCGTGTTACATGATTCTGGTTGGGTTGTAATTAATGATCTTGTTAAGTTTTTGAAAAAAAATTATATAGCTACGGTTGAATTTTTTGGTGCTTATTATCTACTGTTTGTAATATTTTGGCATATATAGACGATATTTATGCTTTACTTAAAGAATATAAAATAAAGAAGGTTACAAAGAGGCTGCTGGTGCCATGTTTACTAAATTTTAAAAATATAATACTATGTGCCACTTTAGTACTATTATTTATAATAATTTAGAAATAAATACTAACAATGCCTCTCAACAAGTACAACCTGATTTGTGGACGGATATGGGTGATGCGAATGAATACATAGATAAATTATATAATCACTATGCTGATTTAGTTGATTTAGCCGTACCTACAGATATCACTCCAACTGTCGTTCCTCATCCTCCTGAGGAGCCATCATCTTCTAAAAGGCCGGCACATAGTGGTTTTCTTGATCACTTTTATGATTTAAACTATTGGAACAGTGTTGATGAGGGAGCTTACACATCAACTTATCGGGAAGAGCTTAAGTATTATCTTCGATTGTCGATAGAGGATCGCAGATGACGAATCAACGCGTTGGATTGGTGGAGGAGTAATGAAACACAATATCCTGTGCTTTTAAGATTAGCTAGAGATATCTTGGTTTTTTCAATGTCAACCGTTGCATCGGAGAGCGCTTTTAGTCAAGGACGACAACAACTTGGAGACAACCAACATTCATTGGGAAGCAATGCAATAAATGTTCTCGTTTGCCTTAGAGATTGAATTAGAGCCGAAGAAAGAAATCAAGGAATGGAAGCAGAGCCGAACGATGAGCAGAGACTTGAAGAAATAATGACTTCACGGGAGAACTTAGCAGAATCAAGTCCAATACATGGTTTTGCCCCCCGTTGACTTTGACTATCCTATGCGAGCTCCTGTTAATATTAACATGAATGAGTTGGAGAAAATGATGCAAAATTTGTAGATTTTTCATTTATGTAAATTATAAATTTTGGATCATTTTGCAATAAATAAAATTCAACATTCATTCATTCCTTAGTCTTTACTTTGTAATTTTTTTCATTTAATGATTTAAATTGAATTTGAGTAAATACATAATTACCCCACTGCTGTTGGCCGAGATTTTCAAAAAGACACCTAAACTTTGAATTCGACCCATTACCCCACGATTCTTACTTAATCTGTTGCAAACACACCATTTTTCGTTCTCAGTCACAACAAAGAGAGTGAAGACACGCACCAATCAGGTGCTGCCACGTGTCAAATACGTTTAATTTATATATTTTTTTATTTTTTAATAAAATTTTACTTTTTATTTAATTTAACACCCCACCCCACCCCCTCTTCCCCTACCCCACCCACCCATCCAGCAACTCCCCCTAGTAGCTCTCCTCCACTCCCCACCCCCATTCAACACGCCCACCCCCCGTCCAACACCTTCACC
>NC_061112.1:118383740-118423767 GCF_002878395.1 Capsicum annuum | reverse complement strand
AAAAAAAAAGCTTCAATGAAGGAGCTTTAATGATGACATTGTGTTGAAGAGCTTTAATGGTGTTGAAGAAGATATTATGTTGAAGAAGAAATGGTGAGTAGTTAAATGATATGATTTAGTTGTAAAACCGAGCTTTAATGAATGATTTTAAAAAAAAAAAAAAAGAAGCTTCAATGGAAGCCTTAATGGTGAATTGAGTTAAAGAAGAAAGAGTGGATGGATTGGAGCGGGGGGGGGGGGGGGGGGAGTAGGGATAATTTTAAAAGTAAATAAATATTATTTTTTTAAAAGGAATATAAATTATATATTAAATTATTTTACACGTGATAGCTTTTAATTGGTCAATAAAGTCAAATTCAAGTCCTTTCACGCGCCTGTGGCGCGTGTATACACGCAGATGGTCAAAATGGTGTGTTTGCAACAAAATAAAGAAGAATCGTGGGGTAATAGGTCAAAGTTAAAGTTTAGGTGTCTTTTTGCAAATCTCGGACAAGATCAGGGGGTAATTATGTATTTACTCATTGAATTTCTAGTTTGAATTAAAAACTTAGTTTTAATATATTATAAATTTACTATTAAGTATTATACTATTATTAATTTATTATATTAAGTAGCATATGTTTTATTTAAAATAGTGTATATATGTGTATATTTTTTCTAAAATAGTATATATTTAACGTATACATGCATATATGTTTTATATATTAGTGTATAACTATATATATAGTATATGTATATATTGTAGTATATTGTATTTAAAGTAGTACGTATATATTGAATGACACGTATATATGTGTATATATCTTCTATAGACGTATATATTTAACGTATACATGTGTATATGTTTTATAAATTAGTGTATAACTATATATATAGCGTGTGTATATATTGTAGTATATATATATATATATATATATATATATATATTATAGTATATTTTATTTAAAGCAGTACGTATATATTGAATGCTACGTATATATGTGAATATATCTTCTATAGACGTATATATTTAACGTATACATGTGTATATATTTTATAAATTAGTGTATAACTATATATATAGTGTGTCTATATATTGTAGTATACATATATTGTAGTATATTTTATTTAAAGTAGTACGTATATATTGAATGGTACGTATATATGTGTATGTATCTTCTATTGACGTATATTTTAACGTATACATGTGTATATGGTTTATAAATTAGTATATATATCATTATATTGTAGTAAATATCTCGTAGTATATGTTTTATTTAGAGTAATATATATATTTAACTAACGTATAGTCGTATACACGATTACATGTGTAGTTGTGTATATGTGTATATATTTTTTAAATCTTAATGTAGTATATATTATAGATATAGTGTATATGTATTTTTTAACGTATTTAAAATGTATATAGGTGGGTATATATAGCGTATATTGAAAAAAAACTTTTTTTTTGGTTTTTGACCGGATTTTTAACCAGGTTTGACCGAGTTTAGGTGGGTTATACCGGGTTGGACTAGGTGGGCCGGTTCAGGGTTGTTTTTAAAAAATTTACTGTTGAACCCGGACCCGGCCCACCTAACCACAACCCGGCCCACAACCTGGATAAATTTTAAGGTCCGATTCCGGGTTGACCCAACCCGACCCACTTGACATCCATACTTGTCGCCAAAATGGTATCCAGTGCCTAATAAAATAAGCCATATTTGTCTTCGCGCTAATGTAGGCAAACAAAAAGCTTGAACCAGGATCAAAAGGAAAGTTTGATACGTATCAATCGATTATGGAAAAACTGACACCAATTTAATATAAGTGTAGCATGACCGAGTGTAATAAAGCACACAAATATACCTCTGCTTATAAGCTTGGCATAACAATAAGCTAACATAATATACGTCTTCTCAAAGAATTTGCCAAGCCCGAGTCCTATTGAGAGTGGCTATTTCTGGCATGTCGAGTAGGCAAATGATTCATACCTTCATTGGAGGATGATTTACTAAGATGTTCAAAGCTGCCATGATGTACTTGTAAACAAATAACATCAGGTGAATAACGTACGGCCTCAGACTATCGGCTGTTCAAGCAACTCCAAATTCAGTATTATGTAACTCAAAACTACATGCTAAAATCATGAAGTAGTAGTTGTTTGATAATTAGTGCAAACTCTCCAGCCCAAGCTGGATTTTCAAACTCAATAAGAAAATTTTCATCAGGGATGAAGTTCTTAGTATCAAATGAAACCTTATTAGCCATCGTGAAGTTCTTATCATGCAACTGTAAATACTCGCATCCACGAAAAGAAATCAGCCATGATTCCTCATGTGAAACTTGAGTTATCTCTTTCGAGTCAGCAGATAAAAGCATACATGAATCAGCTTTAAAATCTTGCCCTATGTCGAACCAATCATCAACAAAACCATAAAATGGAATAGTCCCTAGCAATTTAATTTTGTTGAGTGGTTGGATATCACGTAAGAAAGCATCAGATGTGAAAATGATGAATAAAGCTTTATGTGTGATACATGAAACGTAAAGAGATTTAGATAGATAGAGGCATGGTAGTAGAATTTGGATTTGGTAATGAAAAATCCTGAAAGATTGAGGAAAATTCCTCTGGAGCTAACTCCACATGGATATTTGTTGTAGCAATCAGCTTCTATTGAACAACATCCTTTGAGCCTTTAACATGCTCTCACTTCGGTCCCTTTCTTGGACTTTTCATTCTCGAAGGAAGACTCTGTTAGTGTTGAAGGAGACAAAGTAAGTGTTGAAATTTCATGTGTCGAATCACCAACGTCCATGATATGCCTATTACCGAGATTCCCATTATCTCCCTTCGTCATGGCCATTTCAATTGAAATTTCTGAACGTGCCATGGTGAATACCTCGGGGCAACATCTATTTGATATTTCGTCAAACGTCTTGTGTGCATCCGTTTTGCCTTTGCATTCAGATTGCACATCAAATTTCTAAGACAAAGATAGGATAGTTTTACTTCTCCATTGTGTATAAATATGTGCAAGGCACGACGAAAGTACATCGAGCTCACTGAAGCCCCGCGAAACAACCTCAAAACGAGTTGAGTACTCCGTCACGGAGGGCGTCTGATTAGCCAAGCGACTTTTTAGTGATTCGAGATGTCGTTTAGGAAAGAACACTTTTGCAGTAAAATGTTCCCGGTCAACCAATTGCTTGTTCTGGAAAAACCATTGGTACCACGATAAGGCAGTCCCATCGAGATAGGACGAAGCCAGAGATAACTTATTTTTTCTGCAATTTCATAAAAATCAAAGTAGCGTTCAACCTGAGAGATTCATAACTCAGGATTCTCGCCACAGAACCGTGGAAACTCCATCGGAGTAGGTTTAGACCTTGCAGGGTTTCCAATCAACTCCTGTACTAATGAGTGAATTTCACATATCTCCCTTGACCTTGAATCCCTCCCGACGTTAATTGAATCATAAGGAGTTCGAAATTTTTGGTCCTCCATTGAAGATCTCTGGATGAAAGCACCAATGCAACAATCCAAATTTTTAACACAAACAGGAAATATATTTAGATTCGCTCAACATAAATTACAACTTAAAATCTGAACAAAAAGTAATAGTCACGCTAACTAATTAATAAGATAGAGATAACATAGTAAGAAAGTAAAAAGAAGGGGATGAGATACTAGAGACAGAATGGAGATGAGAGAACAAGCCAAGGCTTCACATAATACGCATAATTGTTCTGTCGAATTCCAAGTCCTATTTAACCAATTGACAATTGGGCCTGGATCCCAAATAAAATACTCCAACATTTCAATAGGTCCAATAATCTCAACTAGATCAGTCCAATTCACCGCTTCTAACCCATAGCCTAGTACAAAGTCGACTTGGTTCACAACAGTAACTCTCCCACCTCAACTAATTAGTGTTTTGGGTTTAAGTCCTAAAAGTAAAATATTCATATTTAGAAGCAAGCTTGTTACTTTCCAAGGAACTTTTTGATGCTAATCCGAATAATTCAGACCCTAATGTAGATCGGGATAAGGCTATAATGTGTAACTGTGTATTTTACAAGTTCAACTGAACTAGTACTTTGGTTCATATTTTGTATTCGACATAAAAAAATTATTGAGACCCTAAAGTATGCGTTTGGCCATGCGAATTTTTTTACCCTTTTTCAAAAAATTATTTCATTTTATTGAAAAAAAAAGTGAAAATAGTAATATTTTACCGTAAAAATTATTTCACTTTAATGAAAATTATTTCTCTAAAACTTGTTTTCACAACTATTCTTCTCATAAAATTTTAAAAATAACTTAAATTTATATTCATAGTCAAACACACACCAACTTCAACTTTAGCTCCAATTTTAAAAAAATATGTTATTTTCATTACCAAATGGGCCTTAATTTGAAACCTAATAATATAAAAAAGAATAAATTCAAAATTCATAATTTTCAAATGTATATTACCCCACCTCTAATACGTAGTACTATCTGATAGTGGAGGGAGAAAAAGCAAATAAAAAAAAAAGGAAATGCATTAGCAGTGGTGTAGCTACATAGACGAAGGTAGACAGTTGAACACCCCTTTTCCGAAAATGTATTATATGTAAAAAATAATTTTTATGTACATAAGTTAAATATTATTTTTAGATATATATTAAATCTTGAACACTTTCAATGACATTTCTGACTTTGCCACTGTGTGTATGAGTTCACTCATTTTAACTAACGACAAAATGATCTTCCTTGCGTGATTAATGATCAACTTCCGACAGCTAATACAATTTAAACTACAAAGGAGCATCTCAATAAGCTAAAAATTATGCTATATATGTGCGAGTTCATGAAAAGGTCGAACCGATTAATTAGACTATAACATTGTGTTTTCAAACATGTTAAAATTATTTGTCATTTGGTAGGAGGTATAAGGTAGAATATCTCATGAATAAGTTTGAGATATCCTATAAATAAAATTTATATCATATTTGATTAGTGATATAAATTTATCTCCGAACTAATTTCTACCATACCATCAACATGCTAAACGTTATATCTTAGTGAAAGGATACGTTGGATGGACCATGAAATTCAAGTGGCTCTTCATGAACTGACACCGTAAAAACACCAAAGTGGCATCACTAGCCTGTGGGTGCCCTTATTGGCATACAATAATAGATGAAAGAAGGCAATTGGGTGAATCTCATCTTCATCAACTTGGTCCTTGGTCCTTGGCCTGGTGGCATGCACTTGGTTCCGGTCAGAACAGAGGCAAATTCAAAATTTTAAATTTATGAATTTTGAATTTTAAAAAGCGTAATCTATTAGATTTTAAATAAAATATTAATTGACTATTAATAATATGTAGAATTTTGTATAAACCTACTACGATTTATCGACCTCATTACTAAAACTCTAGCTCTACCATACGCTAATTAAAAGTAAGCATGGCAAAGCTTCCATACCAACTGAATTATTATTATTATTTTGATCGAATCTTTTCTAAGATTGCGGAAGATATATACGCAGGCATTTCATGTACAGGCCGTAAAAAGGCAGGGTCCATTTCACACTAGAAGTGGACTAAAGGTTGCACAAATGTACCTTTATATCGTACTCCATGATGTATACGTTTGTGCGTACTAGTGTTTTATCAATACTAAAGTTATTTGTTGCGTTTTATATTAGTAATTATAGATATTTGAGTGCACTTGGGCGGAGCCAAGTGTGAGTTCACTTTGGTAAAAAATTATATTATAAGCTCAAGATTAAGATTATTTATATATATATAATAAATGTTGAATTTTCATGGCTTTTTCATGGGCTTATTTTTTCATATTTTGAATAAATTTTATGGCTCAACCGCTATTTGAGTGTATTATCTTTCTCCATTGATTTCTCTTCGACGAAACAGATGGAAGTTAGAATAATAAAGAAATAATCTATCTAATAACACGGCAGAGCAATGGCTCGTGAACTCCTGTGTTACTATCTTTCTGGTACATCTATAATCTATAATCTATAATCTATATCTATATATATAATTTATAATTTATATATCTATATGTCTATATAACTAGCCCATGGTACGTGCTTTACACGTGCATATTGCATCGTTAATATAAAATGATAAGAATAACAATTGTTTGGAAAAAACTTATTAATATTACACTAAATGTAATATTTGTTTAAATAATGAGCATAAATGTCATTATATCGATACAATGCTTGAATTAGCTTTTGAATGCATGTATATGATGAATTTATGTTTATCTTGCGAGATAAGGTTTTATGTCCTTCTTTGTTTAGTCTTTTTGTCGATTAACATTATACTTTGAGATTTTATGTCTCTACAATATTTTATAATAAATTAAATAACTAAAGATCAAGAGTAACTACACAAAAAAAATTATATATATCATTATATTGTCACATTGTAAGTAGTTATATGTTCACATAGACAAAAAAATGATCTAGGATTTAAAATTTATGATATGGTAGAACGACTTTAAATTAATACTATAACTAATTATGGTAGTATTAAGAGGGTGAGATATCACAAATTACCATACTAATATTTACCCTAATTGACACTTTTTTTAATAATTGTCTCAAATAGAAATACAAGCATTCAAAAGCATTCAAATGCATCACTTTCTAACATACTAATATGTATCACTTTCTAACAACTTCGTAAAACATTCAAAAGCATGAATCGTTATTTATCTTACGTAGTCGCATCCATTTATAAGCATATGTAAATTTAAGTTTATTTCTTTAAGGACTATATTACTCAAGACTACGTCAGTTTTAGGTCCACTAAATCATGATTAATGATCATTTGTTTATATATATTTAAAAATAAAAATCAACTTATTATATTGCTCTCATATTGTTTGAAGTGATACTTGTGACTTTAAAAAGATACTTGGGTCTTTCAAAAGGTACTTAAATCTCCTAATTTTAAAAAAATAAAAAAGATATTTTAGTAATTTAATATTTAAACAACAAACGTGATCCTTTTTCAGAAGAGAGTTCCGATCATTATCCTCTAAGAGAAACTTTATTTCTTCATAGCTCAAAGACACTCTTGAGTTGAAGCCTAAGTATGTTATATTGAATAATAATTATCGGCTCCTCTTATTTAAGTAGTCACAGCTATAATTAGCTATATAAACATGGATATCTTTATATAAACATAGAGAGTAGATTTTGAAATTTGTGGATTCCTACAAAAATTCTAATTAATAAAATGACAATTCACTAACAATTAATGAGCAAATTAAATATAGTGAATAAACTATTACTATTGATATGACAAGTTAAAATTATATTAATATTGATGTACGGAAACATAATTCTAAATAATAACACTACATTATGAATAAGTATAATAATGTAACACAACTACTTATAACAAATTAACAATCACCAAAAAAATATAATAAAGTAGAAGAAGAATAAATATCGATGATGAGGAAAAAAATAAAGTAGAATAAGAACCAACGAAGAAATTATGTAAACACTTACTCGAGATCTCACTCATCATATTTCATATATATATATATATATATATATATATATATATATATATGTATATATTGATTTTTATTATGAAGTTCAGTTGTTCTGTTAATATCACTTTCTTGTGGCATGCAAATAAGCTGAACAAAATGGTAAGTCAATTCTAATTGTTAATATCAATTGTATATGAAACATTATAAATAAAAATCATAAAGATAACTTCTCATAGCAATTGGTCATTAAGAGTAGACAATTATTTATCATTATAAAAACTTGACGAACACTAAAATTTTAGAAAACTCACCTCAAATCATAAATAGATTTATTTTTTCAATAGTACTCATCAAATTTATCTCTTCAGTAGATACTATCAAAATTTCAATTAGCACATGAGCAATAACAGATATATTAGGAATGTTATGCTTAAAGTCCATAATCTATCTAAGCTCTTCAGCTATGAACTTCACAATCTTGAATGCTTGTTGGAGTATAGAGGAGCAGACGGATCTAATAAACAAAACAAATAGAAACCCAACCTAAGTGATATTTTAATTGATTAAAGGTGTCCTAATCCAAAAGTGATTCGTAAAAGTAGATGTGGTTTTTAACCAATGATTTGTAAAATTAATTAAATAATAATTTAAGAAAAATAGTAAATGACGATTTTGTCTATTGCAAGGTATTTTAATGAAGGACAAAAAGTTCAAGATATTAATACCGTTTGGTATTCGGTATTTGGGATTGGATTTGGTACACGATATTAATACCGTTTGGTATTCGGTATTTACCGAATATATATATATATATATATATATATATATATATATGTGTGTGTGTGTGTGTGTCTAACCCAACCCAATAGACAATAGTACTAGTCATCCCAAAGAATCTTTTAGACCTTGGTAATATATTCGTAAGAAACAATAAAAAGAATACTAAATAGGACTTCTATTAAATATACTCTTTGAAGTTTAAACATACATGTGCACATGTCCAACTTTAATATGGTATTACCAAATACCGTACCGAACCAAAGTTTAATTTACCGATTATAATTATCGAACTACCAAACAGATGTTTATAAGTATGGTATGTGGTATCTATGTTCAAATACAGATTATCAAATTATCGAACCCAAAATTTAAAAATACCGAATCGAATACCGAACGCCCACACTTAGAGAAAATGGTGGAAAAGGAAACAAAATTAAGAATCAAATTTATAGCTATTGAAAGAAAAAAATACGCATGAAGATTTTAAGGGAAAAAAGTTACTCATCAAAATATACTTTTTTTTAAAAAAAATCTATGCATAGAAAAGGAAAAAAATTATTCGATTCAAGTAATTAATCGTAATACTTAGCACTTCAAAATTAATTAGAATTATAACTTATACAAAAACATCTAAATCATATAGAATTTTACCTTATATAAAAAAAGAATGTGTATAATTCTATCTAAATAGTATTTTGATCAAATTTTACTTGAAAAACTACGTGTGATTCTTCTATTTTTATGTTTTCTTCTTATTTTGTTTTGCATTTGATCGTTGATGATTAATTAAAGCTTTCTTCTTGCATTCATCATTAGAGTTTTCTACCCTTCTTCATTATATGAATTCACTTTTAAATTTTTAATTATATACAATTATTTTAATAGTGAATAAATCATGAGATCTAACATATCATTATTATATTTGTTAACAAACTTTGTTTGTTGTTATTTTTTTGGTACAGACTTTAATGGTTATCACACGTACAAAATATGATCAAGAAATATTTTTAGAGGTAATTTTAATTTTTTTTATCAATTCAAAGAACTTCCTTTCTCTAATAGATGATACTTTGCAACTTGGAAACATATTTTTTTAATTCAAAGTAGTAGTTTAAAATTAGGATATAGTATATAAGTCAAAGTTCGATCATCATATTGTTTTATCGTATTTTAAGGTGGTAGATGAGTGTTCAAGTTTTGAGCGATTTTTGTGTAAAGATTAGGTCTAATCACATTATTTTGTTGTAGTTTATAATTTATTAGTATCTGTTGTTTTTGTTATTACTATCCATTATGTGACATTGAAAAATAAACTTTTATTTATGTGACTATCTTTAGTCTTTAGACTTTGAACTTTTTGCCCTTTATTAAAAGACACAAAATTATTTGTCCACTACTTTTTAAAAACTTAAAATTATTAAGATTTAAATATTAAACCTTTCCTTATTTGAATTATGTACCTAAATTTAGAATATAATAAATTTCATATTCTGCGATATATATTTTATGCGATGAAGTTATTTATCATTAGGATTCAAATTGTTCATATGTTTATTACACTGTGTTTAGTTTTAATTATTAAAAAAAAACACGTGTACTACATACCAAAAATATAAGTTTGAAGGAATTATTTCACTTTTTTCCTTCTTTGAACTATACCTTTGGTAAAAACTTCTAATATCAAGAAATTTAAAATTGAGGTAAGGATTGATGTCAAAAGTATCTCCCTAACAAAGGGAGTTCTGTCCCACACTGCACATAAGTTTTTAAAAGTTACATTTTTTTTTTTTTGGTTGATTTTTAATCATGATTGATTAACATGCAAGTTTACATCCTTTAATTTAAATCACGGTCGAATTCATCGGTGGCCCCCTAAACTTGGCACGATCTTTCACTTAGGCAGTGAACGTTGTTCATTCACTTTTGACACCTCAAGTAGCCACAAAGTGTGTCACTTTGACACCTTTTGTTGAATCAGCACATTGTATGTATTGCACTACACTAGATGCGCGTGAAGAACTCTATTTTATGATTTTTGTATTTTTTTTTTTACTTCTTCATCTTCCTCTTTCTTCTTTCACTAATTCAACCTTTCACCACCATTAACAACTATTGCTAAGCTTCCAACATCAGCTTTAAACCTTCTTCTTCTCCGTCCTTCAGCTCTACCTTTCAACGTCACCACCATCATCCACCAAACTACCACCAAATTTTTGAATTAAAAAAATATAAAAGAAAAAATCACATGTCCATTTATCCACATACGCGCCCGATGTAATAAAGCTAACTTTCCTCCCCGTCTCGTTCTCCTTATCCATAAAAAAAAGGTGGCACAATTGTATCAGCCATTGATAGCGATCCGTGAAAAAATGGTACCGGTAATTTCATTGTAATAAAGTGTAATCTTCTTATTCGAATTTCTCATAGTAAAATGTATATCCCAATTAGCAGTTACCAGCGAATTCGACAAGTTGACAATGAGTATAGCAATTACTCGCCGGAGAAAGATGTGATTATTGTAGAAAATTAAAAATAGAGTAACCAAATTTTTCTCACAACCATTATTAATTTTATTATTCACCTCTACAATTTTTGCACCACAAATAAATTAAATATCACCATCAAACTTATCTTCACCCAATTGAGAGGTGGGGAAGCGGGGAGGGGGAGGGGGGCTGGAGAAGATAACTAAGGGGTAGGGGAGCAGCGGGGGTGGGGGGATGGAGAAGACAATGGAGATGGCTGGGACTAAATTTATAATTTTTTAAAAAATATCAAGTGTCAATATTTGATTGGTAATTTTTTTTAATTGAAAATAGTTTTTTAACAATTAATTTGGAGAAATGACAAATGTCATTATAATATTGGCCACTTTTCACGTCATCCGTGCATGTAACACACACATATGATATATTTTTGTTGATTGTGTAAAAAGTGTCAAAGTGACACACTTTGTGGCGACTTGAGGTGTTAAAGTGAACAACGTCCACTTGAGGTGTCAAAGAGAAAGATCGTGCCAAATTTAGGGGGCTGTCGATGGATTTGGCCTTAAATCACTTACCTATAATAAATTTATATAATTTGATGTAAACACTCTATAAGAGTAATATTTACAATCTAAAAGTAGCTTAAAAATACTCATCAAGTTATTAAGGTTGTCACTTTGACAAAGGATGCAAATTTAGATAATCATAATTCCGTGTGAAAAAAGAATCAAATATTTTAACTTGCCAGGAAGCTCATTACGGATTTAATTTAACTTGTCGAGAGAATAATTTTATTTTATTTTTTGATAAAATGTCAAGAAAATAGTTCTATACTAGGATACAAGCATATAACGTGTGAAAATTAATGTACTTTCTACATAGAACTAGCCCGCATCTTTATAATGAGTATTTTGGGATAGACATGCAACATTTATTTTTTGTTTTTATTTAAAAGTCTCTACTTTAAATAAAATTATTTTCTTACTATTTTCTTAAATATTATTTTATTATATTAAAGACTTCTAAAATTAAAATAAATATATGAAAAAATGAATATATGATTCCTAAAATCTATATCGATAATCTACAATATTATTAAAAGTGTGAATATCTTTAGAAAAATGATTCGAACTTTTTGTCATTAAAAGTTTCTGTTTTAGATAAAATTATCTTTTCAGCTTTTTCCCTCAAATTATTATTTAGTTATATTATAATATTGACTCCTAAATATGTGGGATAAGAATTTAAAATATGGTAAGATTTACTTAAATAAGGAGTCTTTTAGGAATTTGAGCTTTTAGTTTTTGACTTTTTTTAAGCAATTTTTAAAATTGTCAAACACTTTTAAAAACAAAAAATGGTTGTTAAACCATTTTGACCTACTTATAAACTCTTTTGAACACCCTCTTAAAATATATGGCAAGCAGTATTTTTGTTTTGTAATTTATATAGATTGGTTTGTTCAATTCACCTTCTACCGTACAATTTCTATTATTTCCGCTAGTGAGAAACAATATTCATCTTGCGGAAAGACTTTTCTACATTCTTTATAGTAATATATTTTTGTATATTATGACAATATTTTTGAGTTTTATATTTTCATGGTGGTTGCTTCTTTTGATGTTGTTAGACGTATAAATTGAAACTCTGGACATGTCAAATATTTGAATAATCGGACACATATCGTAATTAGGGTGAGTTCTTACTTTTTCTTGATTGTTTTCTTACTTAAAGATAAATTGCAATTAATTTGCAGGTTTGTTTATATTTAATTTTTCTAACATATAAATTGCTAACACGAGAAATTGTTAAAAAAGGGAGAATCAATTATCAATTGTTGATTAAAAAAAACTACAAATAACATGCAAAATAAAAAAAAAACCCTATCCAACTTTTTTTATGAAGATCATATATATATATAGAGAGAGAGAGATTAATTCCTAGGACTTACATCCATGTTGATGGGATCTCTCTGTTAAAAAGCAGAATATGACTCAAGGTTTTACTTCTTCAACTGCGCTATCTCACGTTGTCTATTACTCAGTTATCTCTTCGTATGTTTTTCTTTCTTATTCTTGAACATGTATTAAATCTCCTTATTATGCTTTACTTTCAACAATATGCTATTATCTGGGGTCGTTTGGTACAATGGATAAGGATAATTGTTTCAGAACAAAATATAGTTAGGGACATTAATTAGGCCCGAAATTATTTATCTCATCTCAAGATATTTTATATATATATATATATATATGGCAATCCCGATTGATTGGTTTCTAATTGTTTCTAATTTTTACTTGCTAATATGCAATTGAATGAAATGTTTTCTCATATATGATCTCTATCATTCTCATAAAAAGGTTTTTGGCCTAGGAATGAGATTATATATTTGGTCACCTTTCTATATATCTGGCAACATTAAGCTGGATATAACTATCTAATTGCAGCTTAACGATTCATGTTTGCATCAATTTTTTAAATAGCAATGACAATTACTGTGCCGATTTGATTAATTGACTTATTGTTAGTGTAATGATGTTGAAATTTTTTATAACAAATCTTGAAAAAAAGGAGGGGGAGGATGACGAGGGGAGCACATCAATAAAACTTGGAACTTGAAAGAAAAGGTTTTGATCTTGCGGTGAGATGATGATATACACTTTAATTAAAGGTATTCACATATTTCTGAATTATCATGTTTATTACTATCGTGTCTAAGTGGTAGATGAATATTTGATCTGACTTTAAAGAATTTTCATGTAAATATGATATCTTGATTATAGTCTTTTACACACACATATATACAGTAGATGTGGAAGAGTATTACTCTTGGATGCGATTGTGAGCTACCAATATAAGAGTCTTTTAGATCTTAGGATTCTTTCATGTTTGTTTTTCTTATATGATTCTTTTGAATTTAACTTTTAAAATTTTATATGAATTTAAAGATTATTTTTTATTGATGGTCATTAGGAAATTATTGAACGAGAATATATTAAATTGTGTAAACTGTAATAACTGAAATGTAGAAGTTGTAATTTATGACTTTCGGAACTCTATGATGTAGTGAGATGCTATATTAATTGCTTTAATCTTGTTCATAGCTAAAAATCAACATGACAATGGATTCTGCTCTTTTAATGATTTTTAGTGTATTTTTTTTAATTGAAACCTTTTTAATTTTAAAACTTGACGCGATATACACGTACAAATTAAAGCACTTACGTTGAACACGCGCGCACACATATATACAAGTTGATATTCATAATATAAGTCTCTTATAATCTGAATGGGGACCTTTGCAACAAGACAAAGCCTAATTTATTTTTCTTTTATTCCTTCTTAATTAAACAGTATATGTATTTATTTTTTAATTATCAACTCATCTCCAATGTGACCTCAAAATGCTAATAATTGACCAATAGATTACTTAGCATATCATTTAGGTGATTAGAAAGTCGTAAGCAAGAAACCTTATGGTTCGTTTCCTAAAATGATGATTTGAGCAAAAGAGAAAAGTTCTAAACAAAGTTTCAACTAGAACTACAATATGTATAGCATTATTCCTAACTAGATTCTCTACCATAGCATTTTTCTAGTCAAGGACCACAAGATTTATGAAAGTGATACGCAGATATAGATAAAATTATTGGAAAATCTTGTAGCAGGTATATCTAGGAACATCTTTAATTGTTAGGAGAGTGGTGGGATGTCGACTGGGATCATACATCCATCCCTAGTAAGAGATCTTGAATTCAAGTATTGGGAATAGAGAACTTCTCGATAGGGAGCGATTTACCCACTTATATTGATTAAAACATTATGAGCTATAAAATCTTGGACAACACCTCAAGTGTTAGTAAATACATGAGTTCTGGAATGTATTTCTAAACACAATAACAAAATTTAAACTAAAGTTATTGAGTTCTATCAAACTCATATGTTAAATATGTTGCTGTCCTTGAATTTGGATTACTCAGGCCAATGAACTTCAAATACAGATCGAATGATTAAAGGAATTTTTTTTTTTCAAGAATCACCTTTTGGAGCCCATTTTTTGGCCCGTTATTATCTTTACTTGGACGATATTTTTTCTTTTTTTCTTCTTTTTGGCTTTTAGATTTCCATGATAGTTAGAACTTAGACGAGACGCAACTTGCTGGAGATTTCCTCAAAAAGTACATATTTTGGGGTTAAATCACCACGTCCCTTCGGACATCCGATAAAATTGGAATAATACAAAAAAAGAAAAAAAGAAGGGGTTAAATCACCACAAAAATATGGTGAGTTCCTTAATTAATTGATATATTATCATGATTCATGCTGGCATGCATGCATGCATTACTTCTTTTAGTTTCATACCTAATTTATTGGGTGTTTGAAAAAACACACCTAAATTATCACTCATTAATTTGAGAAACACACCTTAAAATGAATAAAAATTAATAAAAAGTATTTAAAAATAAAAAAGCTAATGTTTTAGCAAATAAAAAATAAAAATATATCACGTAGACTGACTTTTAATGGCTAGATGCACCTAAAAAGTTTGTAAGCAAATATTTGGTCTAGTTAGCTTTTAGATGTATTTCTCAAACTATTAAATGATAGTTTAAGTGTGTTTGTCATGTTAGGGTTTTTGCCCTGATTTTCTTATCAAAATTAAGTTATACTTTTTCTTGTAAGGAAAATAAAAGTAACCATAAATACTTTTATTTTTTCTTAAAAGGAAAATATAATTCTTTTCCATATTTGACTAACCTCTTTCTCGGAGGAAAGGTTTTGAATATCTATAAATAGAAGACTCTCCTTCTCATACCATAACACAATAGTATTCACAATGTAGTCATTAAAGAGTCTTGTTTAGGGGGAGATTTCTCCCAATAGATTTTATGTTTTTCATTATTAGTTTTCATATATAGGTCGTTTGACCAAATCATATTAATAATATGTCTTTTTAGTATATTTTTATTTGTTATTTGAATTATCACCATCTTGGTTTGCAAATTATAAGCTTCCGCATGACGCCCTCTCAATTTCGAACCCAACATGTCAAAGTATAAGTGATAGTTTAAGTGAGTTTCTCATACTTTCATTAGCTTAAGTGTGAGATTCAAAAAAAGAAATAATTTAGGTGTGTTTTCAATACTTTACTCATTTAATTATCATACTTTACTCAGCAATTTTGATTAGTCGTGTAATATGATCCTAATTAACTAAATATTGAAAAATAACCCCCCATCAGAAACTTGAACAACAATAATAGAAGAAAATACAAATAGTTGCAGGAGACACCTTTTTCACGTTTTAAAAAATTGCATTTAGTTTCTTATTCTTTTTGTCCTTTGTTATTTTTGTCTTTCCAGATAATTGGGAGGACATTTTAAAATGTAAAAGAGACTTTGACTTTTACAGAAGAATACATATTCTATTTTATCATCTCATACTATAGACGCTGGACCTGGGTCTACAAGTGATGAATTAAACATGTTAGATTTAAATAAGTTACGTATCTTTTAAGACTTCACATCCTTTTAGGATCTGGTTGTGAGGGTTTTTCTCCAAAGTTCCTTTATTCCTATATACATATATTTCGATCTAACTAATTTGTACTGAACTTAGCTTTCTTGAAAAGTCAGAAATACTTGGTGGCTCAAAGGTGAAACTAAAAAAGTGTTAGCATTAATTCTCCAAGGTATGTAAATATTTTTTTTAGAAATAACATCCAAGGTATGTATTTACAAATACATGACTAACATCTTATTTTAGTTTTATATTAATATATGAGCTTAATTAAAGACTTTATATCATTTAAGAATACTACACAAGAAAAATAAATATATAAAATTAAAAAAAAAAAACAATTCTATTTTTTTTCGGTATTTGTATATATGAGTAAATCCTCTCATTAATAATTTACTTTATGTCACTAATAATTTTATTCAAACGCTCTCGTATGAATATGATCAAACATATTATTTTGGGACTAATGGAGCCTTTTTCTATTCTGAAAAAGGCCTAATAATTACTAGAATATTTTTTCTAATTGTGTAGTAATAAACTCTTTTTTCAATCCTTTTGTAAAAAAAAAAAAACTAATTTTTCTTTTAAATGAAATGGATGGAGGATAAAATGATGAAGAATGAAGGACAATAGAGACTCCCAAAGGTGTGGGAGTCTAGTCAAATTTCTATCTCTAAGTCATATCAATATGGCTTAAATTTTATATTAATTTTTTATATTAATATGAAAAGTACTATAAATTTATACGAATGGTAACAAAGTAAAAAGAATGGGAGGGAGTCATTTTAATTTTTTGGAGGCATCCCTTACTAGTTTTCTTTCTCATATTCATCTTCTTTCAGGGACCCCACTAGAGTTCATTTTGGTATGACGACAATCAATTTTCCATTTTCCATTTTTCATTTATCATGTGCAGGCCTCTCAACTCCCAGTGACTTTGATCGCGCTAAATAACAAGTACTATTTGGAGTACCCTCCAACTGCCGCATTAGATACCTTGCCTCATTCGGACTTTCTTTTTAAATAAATAAATAAATAAATTCAATATTCGAAATATATTTTGAAATTTCGACTCGTTCAAATTTGCCCTCCTACGGTCCTACCAAGCCTTTTTAATGTCCATGGCTAAGATTTTATTCATCTCATTACAATATTCAGAGATCTGTATTTGTGATTCTTTGTTGCTAGGGTGTTGTAAATGTTTCGAGTTCTTTGATACTCCATATGTGTGCATTTAGTCTATTTTACTGCTATTGTTGTGACATAGATTTTATTCTTAAATCATATACGGGGAGGGGTTCTTTAAGAAGTCTATCCTCTTATGTTGTACAAGATTTTTCTCAATGTATGCATGCCTTGCTTGTTCCATTTCAATGCAATCTGTTTTCCAAAACGACTTGTCGATTTAAAAGAAGGCCACTAGTTATCTGGCCTATTTCACAAATTGCGGCCAAATAAGAAGGCGCTCACTAAATAAGGATAAATATTGCGGGCAATAAAGATTTAGAAAATGTGGTGAAGGGATTGAGAGCCGCAATTTTCATCAAAATTTGAATTTTACGAGCTTTAAAGTTTAGAATAGCGACATCTAAGTGTTGAGTATAAGTTGGGTTCAATTTTTTTTTTTTTCCATTCTATATTCGGTATCCATATTAGAGCTCGACTAATTCGTATTCGTGCCGGATAGGGCCCATTCGGGGTAGTGCTTCCTACCAAAGATTTTTCTATACACAGGATTCGAACACGAGACCTTTGGTTAAAAAATAAACAGTCTCATCTATTGCACCACATCCGTTGATGGTCAAATTTATTTTTAATACATATTTTGTGTATCTCTTGAAATTTAAGTACCGAGTTGAACTAGGATATTAGGATATTGAGTTTGACCGAACTCATACATACACTTCCAGCTTCACGTTGTGAGTCTTGATAATAGAGGTAAATCCAAGATTTTAAATTCACGAGATGGATAGGAGACTGTGTTGGGTTCGAAATCGAGAGGTCGTCATGCGGAAGCTTAACGTTTGCAAACCTTGAGACAATAAATCAGACGACAAAGAAAACAATACTAAAAAGCATTAAATTATTATATGTTTTGTCCAATCAGCCTACATATTAAAAAACCTAATATTTACAAAACACAAAAACTAATGAGAGAGAAAATCTCCCTAACCAAAACTCTTAAACGACTACATTGGAGATGTTATTGTATTATGGTATGAAAAGGAGGGTTTCTATTTATAGGGTTCCAAAACTTTTTCTCTTAGACAGAGGTTAGCTAAATATGAAAAGATTTTATATTTTTCTTTCAAGAAAAGTAAAAGCAATTATGGTACTTTTATTTTCTTTCCAGAAAAAAAGTAAAACTTAATTTTGATAAGAAAATCAGGACAAAAACTATAACAGACCGAATTCTGAGTTTTTCTATCTTGACATTTAGTTATTTTTTTGAATATAATTATGATCTGCATTTACACGAACTTATAACCATCGCAATACATCCACCCCGACAAACATGGTGCCTGATCTAAAATCACACACTGCAACAAAGTATTCAATATCCCGTGAGTGACGAATAAAATGGATTTTGAATTTAACTCAACCTCAAAAGTTAATTCATTAGGTAAATATTATTTAATATCATATAACTCAAAATCAATTATTTCATCCACATCCGGAAGTACTTATACTAGGATTTCCCACGCTCACATTTTGAATTGAACATCTGAAATATAAATAATATAATATTATGAGACTCTAATATCAGTAATCGATCAAGAATTGAGATCGTTCTCACTTTGATATGACATATGCAAGCATATATATGTGAATGTAATCAGTGCCTTGTAAAGGCTTCTCAACAAATCAAAGCATGCCTAATTTAGGTCAGGGAATCGAATCATCGTGCTTCAAGAAATTAAATGTTGAGTTGTTGATTGAAGTACTACTACTTAGTATTGAAGTGATCATGAAATGACATTGGTCCAAAATAGTTGCTCATACGAAATGACTCGTATTGAAGTACTACTAATTTTAACACTAATTGGCTCTGAGGCGCATTGAATAAATAATAATGTGAACTTGGTTTAATTAGTTTACATAACTAACTTACTACGCAGCCATCCACGACCACATACTCAAAAGAAAAGCATAACACTAAGCCTTGCCACCGACATGAATTGCGGTATAGTGGTGGGACTATTTCATTCCTAATCAGAGGTCTTGGGTTCGTGCTCTGAGTATGGAGAAAATCTTGTTGAGGGCACAACCCCCAGAAAGAGCCCTGCAGTGTGCGAATTGAATTAGTCAGGCTCCAATGTGAATATTGGACACCGAGTAAAAAAAAATAAAAAACTAAGCCTTTCCTTTGCACTTGACAACTAGCCCAAAAAGTTTCCTAACTTAAAGAAGGTAATTAGGCAATAACAAAGAAATTGAATATTCGGGGAATTCGGCATCGCTGCCTGTTAAGATACTCAACTAAGAAGGATAGTGAGTTAGTTGTTAGAAGATCACAAGTAGTGAGTTAGTTATAACTAACTCAACTAATTCTCTATATATAGCTTCATCGTACTCATTGTAAAGATACAATTTTATCATTCAATACAATTCAGATATCTTTCTTCTCTGTTTTTCTTTCTTCTTAAAATGATCAAGGTTCATGATTCATCTTCATCTTGATTACCTTCATGGTATTAGAGCATGAGATCCTGCTGTAACAATACAACTCAATTCTGAGAATTTTGAGTTCTTTGGTCTGTTGATAAAGATTTACACAAATCCAAATCTGGGAGTGGATTTGGTTATTGCTTTCGAAGTTACTGATTCAGTTGATTTATGAGAAATCAACCCTATACATTGATAGCTGATTATCAGCATTAAGCTTCCATGAAACAGAGGTTCTCTTCGCTTGAACAAGAGTTCTTTTTCTGGTTTACTTAAGTCTTCAAGAAGTTCTTCAATTTTCTGGCGATCAAGATGACGACTGAACAACAAAATGTAGAGAACATGCAGTGTGGACAATCTTTAAGTTCATTTGCTCAAAATGGTGTAAATTCTGGAATTTCGGTATCTGGTCAAGGTATTGACTACAATCACCCTCTTTTCTTGAGTCCTACAGATGTGAGTGGCATTATCTTAATATTATTCCAATTGGTTGGCACTGAAAATTATGCATTGTGGAGTCGTTCAATAAGATTTGCATTACTTGGTCAAAATAAAATAAGAATGATAGATGGAACCTGCAGGAAAGATACATTTACAGAAGAGTTATGGAGTCAATGAGAGAGGGTCAATGCAATTGTCCTCTCTTGGCTAATGAACTCAGTTTTAAAGAGTTTGTTGAGTGGAATTGTATTTGCTTCTAATGCGTGTACTGTGTGGGATGATTTGAAAGAAAGATTTGAGCGTATTGATGGCCCAAGAACCTACAGTCTACATAAAGAAATCAGTACTTTACAACAAGGAATTGCATCTGTATCTATATATTATACCAAGTTAAGAAATCTTTGGGATGAGTTTATGGCCCGTGTCCCTCCACCTGCATGCAATTATGAAAAATCAAGAGGTTTTGTTGCTCACATGAATAAGCAAAAGCTCTATCAGTTTCTTATGGGGTTAAGTGAAATCTATCATCAAGATAGAAGTTAAATTTTATTCATGAATCCCTTGCCTATTATCAATCAAGCATATGCTTTGATAATGGGTGATTAAGCACAAAAGTCAGTTATCTCCACTGAAAATCTGGGCATGAATGTTATGTCTTCTAACAACTTGGACAGTATTGCTATGTACTCGAAGAATGGCAGTAACTTTGGTCAAAATATCAGAAGTTCAAAAGAAATGTAGGTTTGGTGTGTGACTACTGTAAGTGTAAGGGACACAACAAAGAATACTACTATAAACTAGTGGGGTTTCCTCCCGATTTTAAATCTATGAAGAACAATGTCTCTGGCAGTTATAATAGTGCTTATATGGTCAATATTGATCAGGGGGTTGAGCTAGAGCAACCGGTATGACAAACTCAGGCAAACTTTATGTACGGGATGAATATTACTAGTCCAATAAGAAACTGGATCAATCCCACTTCAACTAGTTGTCATAAGATAGGTAAGTCCTTGAATCCCAACATTGTTATAGATTCTGAAAAAGTTATTAAAAAAATGTTGCAGGGCTGCACCTTCACCAAAGATCAGTAGGATCAAATCATTTTAATGCTTCAAAACAACCATTCTAAGGGAAATGTTGAGGAAGCTGATGCAGTCAACTATGTAGGTAAAGGATTGTTTGTCTCTGAGAATAGTAAAGTATGGATAATTGATACTGGAGCCACCAATCATATGGTGTCCAGGTTTGGCATGTTTTTACTTGAATCTATATCTAAGTGTTCAGAAATAAAGAAAGTGTTTTTACCTAATGAAAAGGTATCACAGGTCACACACATAGGTTCTTGTGCTCTATTTACTAAGAGTATAATCATTAATGTGTTTCATATTCCTGAATTCAAGCACAATCTCCTATCTGTGAGTAAGATAACCAAGGATTTAGGTTGCTCAGTCACATTCTTTCCCCACTTTTATGTGTTTCAAGAACTTTACCGTGGGAAGGTGAAGAAAATTGGTAAATAGGAAGGAGGTCTCTACTTACTACTGAAACATTTTTCAAGGATAGATAACTCACAAGTGTCTCTATCAGTGAAAGCTAAGGATTTAGGAACTAAGATAGAGGACATAGAGTTGTGGCATAGGAGATTAGGACACTTTTCTTCAGTAGTTCTTAATAAACTGTTTCATATGAACAAGGAAGATGTATGTAAGGTGTCTACATGCAATATTTGTCCTTATGCAAAGCAAACAAGATTAGTTTTTCCTTTTAGTTCTGCTAAGGCTTTGTTAAGTTTTGAATTGATCCATCTTGATCTTTGGGGTCCATACAATACAGCTACCTTTGATGGGAACAAATATTTTTTTACAATAGTGGATGATTTTTCAAGAATGACTTGGTTATTTTTACTTAAGCACAAATCAGAAGTGTGTGCGTTTATCAAGTTATTTCTACAAGATGTTAATACACAGTTTGACAAAATTATCAAAGTAATGAGAACAGACAATGGTACTGAGTAACTCAGTGTGTGATACCATGTGTATTGTTTACCACTAGGTCATTCTTTACCAGTAGAGATGTATTGTTTAGAGAAGATGTATTTCCCTTTGCTGATACAGGTACCACAGTCAACAATAGTGTATTTGTTGAACCCCTCTCCAGCTATGATGGTTTGATGCAAAATATTGTATCATATGGTCATTCTACATATGTTTCAGCTCAGGTTGCAGAGATACAACATCCTACAACTGAACCAGATACAATTCCAAGCACCATTGATCATGATGAAGCTCCTGAACCAGATGCAGCTGATCTAAATAACTTAGTTAAGAATGATGCAAATGAATAAATTGTAGTTCCTGAAGTGGCTAAGGAAAATGAAAATATGATTCAGAGAAGATCTGCTAGGGAAAGACATGTACCTAAGTGGATGAAAGACTTTGTTTCACTGAACATTAGTGCTAATGTTCAATATCCTATGTATAACTACATTGGTTATGATCGCTTATCACCTACCTATCAAGCTTATATAATGGCAACATCTATACTGGTGGAGCCTACTACCTACTCAGAGCCTGTGAAAGATAAGAGATGGGTTGATGCCATAAAAGCAGAGATTCATGCACTTGAAGAAAACAAAACTTGGGAACTTACAGACCTTCCTGCTGGTAAGAAATCAATTGATTGTAGGTGGATTTACAAGATAAAGTATAAATCCACAGGTGAAGTTGAGAGGTTCAAGGCAAGACTGGTTGCAAAGGGCTATAGTGAGAAAGAAGGAATAAATTACAAGGAAACATTTTCTCCAATGGTAAAAATGGTGACTGTTAGAACAATCCTTGCTATTGCTGCCTCAAAGAACTGGCATGTACATCATATGGATGTCCTTAATGCCTTCTTACATGGATATTTGAAAGATGAGATCTACATGACTCTGCCTCAAGAATTTTCAAGACAAGGGGAGAAAATGTGCAGACTTATCAAATCCTTGTATGGATTGAAACAAGCTCCAAGAAAATGGAATTACAAACTAACAGAAGCTCTTATTGATCTCAAGTTTCAACAAAGCCAACACGACTACTCATTGTTTATCAGGAATTCTAGTGAAGGAATAACTATTATACTTGTCTATGTAGATGATATGCTCATCACTGGGAGCAGTTTGAAACTGATTCAAGACACAAAAGAGGAACTACAACAAGTATTTAAAATGAAGGATTTAGGGGAGCTAAAGTACTTCTTGGGTATTAAATTTATCAGGTCTAAAGCTAGGATCCTTATGTATCAAAGAAAATACACACTGGAACTGATAGCTGAAGTTGGTTTATCTGCAGTAAACACTCCTATTGATACTAATGCTAAGCTAACTTCTATACTATATGATGAACACTTGAAGAAAAATCAAAATACTCCTGCTGATCCGTTAGTAGATCAGACAAAGTACTAGAAATTGGTGGGAAAGCTGTTGTATCTGAATATGACAATACCAGACATCTCATATAACACGCAAACTCTAAGTCAGTTTCTTCAACAACCAAAAAAATCTCACTTGGATGCTGTATTAAGGGTAGTTAGGTACCTAAAGAAGCAACCAGGACAAGGATTGTTGTGAGCTAGTAACTCAAATGAGAAGATTACTGCCTATTGTGATGCTGACTAGGTAGCATCCCCTCTTATAAGAAATTCAGTTACAGGTTATATGATTAAACAGAGAGATTCATTGATCTCATGGAAGGCTAAGAAACAGACTACCGTCTCAAGGAGCTTAGCTGAGGCTGAATATAGAAGCCTAGCTAGCATAGTGTCTGAACTGATCTGGTTAATTGGAGTCCTAAAAGAAGTAGATAGCAAGGTGCAATTACCAGTACAGATATAAAGTGACAGCAAAGTAGCCATCCAAATTGCTGCCAATCTAGTCTACCATGAACGAACAAAACATATTGAGATTGATTGTCATTTCATCAGAGAAAAATTACAATAAGGTTTGATCAATGTGAAGTATATAACTACACAGGAACAACTTGCAGATGTGTTAACCAAAGGTTTGTCTAGACATCAACATGAGTATCTCCTTTCCAAGCTTGGAGCTCTAAATATATTTATACCTCCTAACTTGAAGGGGAGTGTTAAGATACTCAACTAAGAAGGATAGTTAGTTAGTTGTTAGAAGATCACAAGTAGTGAGTTAGTTATAACTAACTCAACTAATTATCTCTATATAGCTTCATTGTACTCATTGTAAAGATACAGTTTTATCATTCAATACAATTCAGATATCTTTCTTCTCTATTTTTCTTTCTTCTCAAAATGATCAAGGTTCATGATTCATCTTCATCTTGATTACTTTCATTGCCTAAATATATGCTTGGTGCCAACTGCCAAGTCAAATTAACAGCTTATAATTAGGAAAGATAATACTAGCTGGACGTAGTTAATTATTCTCCTTTTATCTCAATGTGACACTTTTTTTGTTTCAATCTACTTCCAAAACGAATGATATATATTACTAGTAATTATTTCTATGGACTACAAATACCTTGATTATAAGAGAGGATTCCCGAATAAAGTAGATATTAAACAAAGAAATATAATATCTTAAGATATAAATAAAGATAAAATAGTCAAATTCCTCCTAATTAATATTTTTTAAGGGGGTATAAGTGAGAAACATGATAGATAAGACGGAGGAAGTATTTAATAACAATTTAATTTTAAACTTTCCATCTTAAACGATTTATATTCACTCAAACAATACTTCCTTCAATCCATTCGTTTTTATTTGTCCTTTTGAATTTTGCATGTTCCCTAGAAATTGATAATTTTTCTGAGTAATTTTACCACAATATTCATATTAATTGATATATAATCTTTGATTTTAAAACATTATATGAGAATAAATAATTAATTAATATTATAAATAAAATAGGAAATAATGTCTTTTGAAATAATAAACTAATAAAATTGAACGAAGGGGGTACATATATGACTTGTTTATTTATAATTTTAACTAATAGAGTAATATTTAAATTAATTGTACTTCTGTTTTGCTTCCCATTAAATGCTATTCTCTTTTTTCATCATATTTATTGGATAAAAATAAATTTAATAATTAATAATTAATTGTATTCTAATTTTTAAATAAATAATTATGTTGAACTATCTATTTTTAATAAAACCGTTGATCAAGTAAAACTATAGAAAGTACTGGAGTGGTATGACTTTGTATACAAACAAACAAACTTCACATTCTATAGTTCCTTAATTGCACTTAATAAAATGAGAAAAAATATAAAGTTACCTCTGAATTTATCTAATTTCTCAAAAAAATACTTAAAATTTGAGAGTGTTTCATTACCCCAGAAAATTAGTTAAGATCATTAAAAATAATTCTTTTTGACTCATTTTCAGCCTATTTATTCTAACACGACAGAGGAGGTGAGTGAGGAAAAAAAATTATTACACCAACGAATTGAAAAATGCCATGTATAATAAAAAATATTTTCATTTTTTTCTTTTTCTATTTTACTATTTTTTTTCTTCCTTTTCTATTTTTTTATTTTGTTTCTCCTTCTTTTTCATTTCCTCTTCATCAATGGAGTCTTATTTTTTCCTTCCTCTTCTTTTTCATTAATGTGATTGATGGATATTATCGTGGTCGATGTTTATTTTCGATAAAAATGATAAAGAGATTAAAAAAAAAGGTAAAAAAGAGATGATATATTAGCCACCATTTTTTCTTGGTCGGGTGTGCTCGCAGTGATTCGGCACTTATTTCCTCCACTGTAGCTTCGCTGACGGCCAAAGATAGTAGCTCGCCGAAGTTTTTGCCTATAGGATCGGCTGAAGTTCCTTAGGGAGGTACGTCTGAGGATTGCAAACAAACCTCAATAGTGTAATCGCCACAAATCTCACCGAAATTTGATCGAAGTTTTGGTGATTTAGCTTTGCCATACTGGCAGCATTTGTCGGTGATTTTCCATCAAATTGTGAGGTGAAATTGATTGCATTTTTATCACATTGTAAATTAAGACCAGGATTATGAACACCACTTTGATTCACAAATAATTGAGTATGCCATAAAATTAAAAAGATAAAAGAGAGGGTTGAGTGAGAGAAAGTCAAAAGATAAGAGAGAGAAATAAATAAATAAAAAATATGTTTAATTAATTAATACATGACAATTAATAATTAGTGAGTGTTTATCACTTGCTTATGAAAATTGAGATTGATCTAGAAATAATGTAATAATATCAATTCATAATAATTCAGGAGAATATAGAACCCCATAAAATTTAAATATTTTTTTATAAAATAGAACAAATTCAGAAGTTACTTTTAAGTTTTTTCACTAATAAAATCAGTAATGATATAAGGGGGCATCTGGCACGTGCTTCATCTTATTGGATGTTCAAACACATGGGCTGTGTTTTTGCAAACAACCACAACCCCCCACCTCCCACCTCCACCCAAAAAAAGGAAAAATAAAAAACTCCTTCACCAAATCTTCTTTTTTTTTTCTCCTTCAAACAAAATCGAATGAAAGAGCCCCTTAAACAATTCTTTATTATTTTTATTGTTTCTCCTTTTGGAAAGAGTGCTTGTCACCCGAATAACCTATTATTTATGTACGATATTATTAGTAAGAGAGGATTTTCCATCGTGAAGCAATGCACAATTTATGTTATTTGCTCATTTTTATTAAACTAGCTTATTAAAAAATACATGGTAATAATCAGAATCTCGCTGAAATACTAGAAAATTTTTTAATTTATTCATGTAAAGATATTATTTTTTCTTTTCTCGTTGATTTAAAAACTCAGTCCCTTTTCAATCTTTTTCAGTTTGATGCATGACCAAATAACATGGTTTTGTAGATTATACAAAATAACTATGATTAAACAAGGGTCCCATTTCCAATCAATTTGCATTTAGTTATTTTTCATTGGTTAAGCCAAAGGACCACAAATCATGATATGGATTATGGCATGACTGAATTATAGAGCAAGAAAAATTTAGCCCCATTTGAATATTCATTCTTTGTCTTGTTTAAAGTTCCGCAAATTAAAGAAAGAAATTAACAAAAACTAAACACTCATTTTCATTAAATCTTAAATTTGCTTTAGTGATAAAAATGAATTATTTATGGTCATGTAATTTGAGCTAAAGTTTTCTTTCTTTGTTGTCAAACCTAAAAATGTGCTCATCCTCCGAATGATGCCACAAGAGGTTGTGGCGGGGGAGAGTAACTCTCCCACCTCAACTAATTAGTGTTTCGAGTTTTGAGTCCTAAAATCAGAGTATTCCAATTTAGAAGGGAGCGTGTTACTTTTCAAATGAAACTTTTTGGTGTTAATCTGAATAAGTCAAACCCTAAAGTAGGTAGCGACAGAGCTATATATAATGTTTAACTATGTATGTTACAGATTCAACTGAATTAGTGTTTTGATTCATATTTTGTATTTGTCGTAAGAAATTCATTGAGACCCTAAAGTAGGCATTGGTCATGAGAATTTTCGCACTTTTTTTCAAAAAATTATTTCACTTTTGTGAAAAAGATGAAAAATAGTAGTATTTTGTCATAAGAATTATTTCACTTTAATGAAAATATTTTTGGAAAAGTGAAAACAAAACCTATTTCTCTCACAAAATTTCAAAAATAACTTCAATTTATATTTATAGTAAATACGCACCAACTCCAACTTCAACTCTAACATTAATTTTTAAAAAATTATATTATTTTTATTGTCAAAGGCCTTAATTTGGAACCTAATAATATAAAGAATAAATTCAAAATTCATAACATTCAAATGTTACTCCACCTCTAATACGTAGTATCTGATAGTGGAAGGAGACAAAACAAATAATAAAAAGAAGGAAATGCATTAGCAGTGGTTTAGCTACATATACGAAAAGGTAGTCAGTTTAACACTCATTTTCCGAAAATTATACTATACGTTAAAAATAATATTATGTACCTTAATTAAATATTATTTTTAAATATATATTAAATTTTGAACATTCTTACTAACATTCTTAACTTTGCCACAGTGCATGTGATCACTCATTTTAACTAAAGGAAAAATTATGTTCCTTGCGTGATTAATGATCAGCTTCCACAAATAATACAGTTTAAATTACAAAAAGACAGGTCGATGAATTAAAAATTACACTACAAAAATATATATATATATATATATATATGTATGTATGTATGTATGTATGCATGCATGTATGTATGAGTTCATGAAAAGGCCAAATCAGTTAATTATACTACAACATTGTGTTTTCAAACATGTTAAAATAATTTGTTTTTAATAAGAGATATAAGATAGGATATCTCACGAATAAGTTTGAGATATTCCATAAATAAAATTTATATTATATTTAATTAATAATATAAAATTATCAATAAAATTAAATTATCTCCGGACTAATTTATACCATACCATCAACATGTTAAACGTTATATCTTAGTGAAAGGATACATGTTGAACCACCAGAGTTGGCATTGTGGTTCAGCACTATGTCCATTAAGCAAGAGGTCGGGGGTTCGATCCCTGCCTCTGGCGAATGAAGCAAACTCTGTGACCAGTTTTCTACCGCAAAATGCGCTGATCGAAGAATGAAAGATTAGTCTCCCGACTGCCGGCTGTGGAGATACTTTAGAAAACCAAAAAAAAATAAAAAAATACATGTTGACACGTAAGAAAGCTAGGCAAAGTCAGTCTTTTAAGTATGGAAAAGGAAAAACAAAAAGAGGGGTGGTGGGAGGAGTGGACCATGAAAGTCAAGTGGCTCTTCATGAACTGACACCGTAAAAAAAACAAAGTAGCATCACTAGTCTGTGGGTGCCCTTATTGGCATACAATAAAAGATGAAAGAAGGCAATTGGGTGAATCAACTTGGTCCTTGGTCCTTGGCCTGGTGGCATGCACTTGGTTTCGGCCAGAGCAGAGGTAAATTTAAAATTTTAAATTTATGAGCTTTTGAATTAATATTAATAAAAATATAGAATTTTGTATAAAACTATTAGGTTTTATCGAACTCACTATTAAAACTCTTGCTCTTATCGTAAGCTAATTAAAAGTAAGCATGACAAAGCTTCTAATTGAATTATTACTATTTTGATTCGATCTTTTCTAAGATTGCGGAAGATGCATGAAATCATGTAAAAGTAAAAAAGGCCGGGTCGATTTCACACTAGAAGTGGATTAAAGGTTGAACAAATAATGGTACCTTTGTTTCATACTCAATCACGATGCTAGTGTTTTATCTTATATATCAAACATAGGTATGTAATCATGGAATCAATACTAAAGTTGTTTGTTGCGTTTAATATTAGTAACTGTAGATATTTGAGTGCATGGGCGGAGTCAAGTGGGAGTATGGGGTTCATGCGAATTTTCGTGGTGAAAAATTATACTAATATATATTCAAGATTAATTTTTTTTTTTTTTTATATATATAATAGATATTAATTTTTTCTGACTTCTTTGTATGCTTGCTTGTTCATATTTGAAAAAAAATCAGGCTCCACCATTATTTGGGTGTATTATCTTTCTCCATTGATTTCTCTTCAATGAAACAGATGGGAAGTAAAAATAAAAGAGAAATAATCTACCTAATAATAAGGCAGAACAATGGCTCGTGACCTCCTGTGTTTCTTTCTGGTACATTTTTTTCACTTATATATTAGAGGGAGTTTGAGTGCTCAAATAAGCACGAGATCGACATGTCTGATTTAGCTACTTCATAAGAGGGGGTTTGAGTGTTGAAGCAGGCACGAAGTCGACATGTCTGCTTCAGCTACTTCAATTGTGATTTTACTATATCACCTCTAATTAATTATTGTAAGTCATTTATGTATTAAAAAATTAATAATATTTAATTAAAAATAAAATAGACATGTCTATTTCAGCTGCTTCAACCATAATTTTACTATATCACCCTAATTAAATATTATAAGCCATTTACACATAAGAAAATTAATAATATTTAATTAGAGAAAAATAAAATAGACACTTATGACATGTCTGCAGCTGCTTCAACCATAATTTTATCGTATCAACCTAAATTAATTATTATAAGTCATCTAAGTATTAAAAAATTAATAATATTTAATAAAAAAGGTAAAATAGACATAAAATGAAAATTAACTCTTGATGTTTTAAATTAACTTGATGACTTATATGAGATCCTCTTAAATTTTTTCCATAGGTATTTTTTTAAAGGAATTCTCCTATACAATAAGTGACAATGAAGCAGTCGAAGCAGGCTACTCATGATTTACATACTGTTTTAATCGTAATTTTACTATATGACTCCTAATTAATTATTATAAGTTATTATGTATTAGAAAATTATAATATTTAATAATTAAAGTAAAATTGACATTAATGACATAACTAATTCAGCTTTTTCAATCTTAATCTTACTATATCACCCATAATTAATCATTATAAGTCATCTAAATATTAAAAAAAAATTAATATTTAATAAAAAATAAAATAAATATAAAATAATAACTTAACTCTTAATCTTTTAAATTAACTTGGCGTCTTATATAGGCCATTCAAATTTTTTTCATAGGTATTTTTTTTATAATAATTTTACTATATCACTTCTAATTAGTAGAATAGAAGAAAAACTATTATAATTCACGATAATTTAAAATCTAAATTGTTTAAAAAATATAATTAATTATCAATGCCACAAAAGTTTGAACAAGGAGGGTAACATATATTATTTAAAAATTACATAAAAAAAATTAAAAATTATAATAGAATTAGTTAACAACTTAAAATATCTAAATACATATTACAAATATGATTAATTATCTAAATTTTATTTGTGGCACATAAATTGAGACCATGTATTAATAATATCATTTTTCATCGAAGATCATTCGTCCGAACCCCTTTAGGCTAGCTCCGCCCTTGATATCTAGTACACATATATATACAAATTGATACTAATACGGACCCTCGATATCTAGTACATATATACAAGTTGATACTCATAATATATAGTCTCTGATAATCTGAATGGGGACCTTTCCAACAAGGCAAAGCCTAATTTATTTTTCTTTTATTCCTTCTTAATTAAACAGTATATGTATTTATTTTTTAATTATCAACTCATCGTCAATGTGACCTCAAAATGGTAATAATTGACCAATAGATTACTTAGCATGTCATTTAGGTGATTAGAAAGTCGTAAGCAAGAAAAGTTATGGTTAGTTTCGAAAATGATGATTTGAGCAAAGAGAAAAATTCTACTAGAACTACAATAGCTAAAAGTCTTACCAAAAACAAAAAGCTAGCTAAAAGTCAAAAAACATTATTCCCAACTAGATTCTCTACCAAAGCATTTTTCTAGTCAAGGACCACAAGATCATGAAAAGTGGTATGCAGATATAGAGAAAATTATTTGAAACTCTAGTGGCAGGTATATCTAGGAACATCTTTAACTGTTAGGAGAGTGGTGGGATGACTCTGATCATACATTCATCGTTAGTAAGAGAAACATAGAACTTCTTGATATGGAATGGTTTATCCGTTTATAGTGATTCACGTAGAAACATGATTTCGTCCTCTTAAAGTTCAATTTCATTTACTTTTACCCATTTTATGTTATCCTACCGTGTATTCTCACCCGTGTGATAATCCCTCCACAAAATCACAAAAATAACAATCCCCTAACTAATTTTGTCTTACTAGCAACCTACCCAAACAAAAATAGACACCTAACCCTTATCCCTCCAATTAAAAAATGACACCCACCTACCCTATCCTAACAAACTCTACCCCACCTCACCACTACCCTACCATACCCCATCACATTCTATATACATTTGACCACTACAATAGGGAGGAGAGGACCGGATTATGATTTTGAAGTTTTCTTCCTCACAATAACAGAGGGTCCATTTTTTTTTTCTTTCACAAAATACTCACGCCATAGACGATTCCTTCATAGAAAAACATATCGATGGTCACTCACACCCACACCATATACACCGACATCACCAAAAATCTCACATACACACCCGAAAACTCACGCACACACATACTGTGAAGGAAAAGCTGGTTGGAGAGAGAGAAATAGAGAGATTGGAGGGTGAGAAAAAGAGAGGCGATAGAGAGAGGCTGAGCAAGAGATAGAGAATTCGAGAGAGATCGAAGATCAGATAAGGGAGATTCGAGAGAGAGTAGAGAAAAACGAAGGGGGATCGGAGTTTGTCGGAGCTCGCCGGAGCATCAAGGATACGAAAATAATTAACCGAACTCCGCTTCACCTCTGATTCCGTACAAATCCACCAGAATCCGACCGACCACCTCTGGATTCACTCAATTTTCTGACCAAATCGCATTCAACAACCATTTCTGTCCCCTTTCCAGCGAATATTCATCGAAATTCATCGAAAAATGATATGGGATGAATTCGGGTCTTCATCATTTCGTGTTTTCTAATCTTTGGGGCGAGAAACAGTAATGGGTCTATGTTGAAGTTGGTTTGTGCGACATTAGGGTTCCATTTGGGGTCGAATTTCTGTTAGTTCGTGGTTCCGAAGTAGTGAGGCTTTTCTCTATTTAATAAAGCATCAATTTGAGGTCCAATCTTTAACTCTTATCTTTTTTCCATTTTTTATCGTAATACGATGTGTTTGATATTGTGATTTGTGTGGTGTGTGTTGATTGTTGATATAATCCCGATAGTGTGTTTGACATTCTTTAATTGTCATTGGTTGATGTTACTTTGAAATCGATTAATCGTTTGGTTTGGTTGAGAAATGAATTCTGGGAGGGTGAATTTTGGTAATTTTGATTCATTGGTCGTTTGACTTAATGACATTGTTGAAATCGATAGGAGCATATTTTAGGCCGAGAGCTTAATAGGTAAAGTTTAGGTTCGGGTAGGCAAATTTAGTGTTATCATTGAATGTTGAAAGTTTGAATGTATGTGTGGTGAATGTTTTTTCTAGTTTATCACACTTGGATTAAAATGTATTCATTTTAGCCGGGAATGCCCAGAGGCTCATTGTATTTATTCACCAGGGAATGCCCCGACGTATCATGTTGGCGGAAAATGATCGTGACGAAGGCCCATGGCATCGGGTAAGGCATTGTAGCTTAGTCTAGATTTAGTTTAGAATAGGATTTATATTTTCGTATTTTTCTATTTTTGGACTGTATAATCGGACTGGACTTTACATTTTGGATTATTTTGTTTTGTTTATTGTTTGATTATTTTGCGTGCTTTTGTGTGGTTTATACATTTCGTAGTGCCAAAATATGTTGATACACTCTACCAAGCGACCGTGTTTGAACTACGGGATCGAAGGGTGCCTAACACCTTCCCCTCGGTCAACAGAATTCCTTAGCTGGAATCTCTGTTCGCAAACCAGTTTAAAGAGTCAAATGATTTTGAAAAGGATTTCCTAATGGTGACCTGGCATACCAGATTATGCCAAGTGGTGACTCTGATTTCAAAAATTGTAAAAAACAATCCTTCTTCGAAACAAACAATTTTTATTTCTTGTCATTTAAATAATAAAATCCTTTCGAACTTTAAATTATAAACCTTATTTTTTGGAGCCGAAAAAAGGGCGTGACAACATCCTTTATACATTTCGTAGAGCCAAAATATGTTGATACACTCTACCAAGCGACCGTGGTTGAACCACGGGATCGAGGGGTGCCTAACACCTTCCCCTCGGTCAACAGAATTCCTTAGCTGGAATATCTGTTCGCAAACCAGTTTAAAGAGTCAAATGGTTTTGAAAAGGATTTTCTAATGGTGACCTGGCACACCAGATTATGCCAAGTGGCGACTCTGATTTCAAAAAATGTAAAAAACAATCCTTCTTCGAAACAAATAATTTTTATTTCTTGTCACTTAAATAATAAAAATCTTTCGAACTTTAAATTATAAACCTTATTTTTTGGAGCCAAAAAAAGGGCGTGACAGCATCTGGCGACTCTGCTGGGGAGGGTATGAGAATTAGAGCTTATTTTTGAGTCGTATCGGCTTTGTTTGGCATTACGAGTGTATAAGCATTGTTTGTGATTATTGTTGATGTTATGTTCACTTTTGTGCGTTTTCGTGTTCTTTGTTTATAGTATTTATCCTATGTGTTACCGCTTTATATCTGTCATCATGAGTCCACCCCCGGTCTTCTTTCTGTAATAAGTCCATAGTACACGTATTGTACACAACCTCTAGTTGAGTCACCCTTATTTTAGGGGGGAAGCCGTCGGTGTTATGGAGTAGGTGGAAAGCAAAGCAGCCACTATCGACCATACGCTCCCCCGAACAGCCTTGTTAGTGAACCACAACGTAGGTCAGCCTTTAGGTCATGCTTATGTGCATCATACGGAGACCTAGCGGGACCCACATGGCCCTTTGTAGGAGACTCCCCTCTAAAGCATCCCTATATGCTAACTGTTGCATTTTTAAGGGTAACGTGGTCATTCGACGAATTGATTTTTGAAAAAAGAAAAAAAAGTAATAATAATAAAAAAAAAAAATTGTTAGGATTAAGGTGCGTAGGCAAAAATGAAAAAGAAAAAAATAGAAAAAAGTGAGTCGAAAAGAATGAAAAAAAAGAGGAATGTCGTAGTTTATTTTAGAATTCTTTATGGCTTTTGTTCTTCACGATCCAAAAACTCAAAAAGATTTTTTTTACGTTTTACATTTGTTTTATCAAAGTACTGTAAATTCAAGAAAAAAAAAGTTTGTTTGCCTTTTCTACTTATTTGTCAAAAACAAAAATACCAAAAGATTTTTTTTCTTCATAATTAGTGGTGTCAGTCTTAGTTAAAGTGTCTAGCGGAAAATCCAAAAGTTTTTTTTTCGTTTGTTTTTGGTAGTGTCTTTTAAGTTAGGGTCAATTTATTAGTTAATCATTAATTGTCCAATCTGGATGAACTACACATACCTGATTCCCTTCCCTTGGGTTGGGATACGTAGGCAACCCTCGGTGGGTCCGGTAATTCTTTGTGTTGGCCTTTGTCTTAGTATTAGCCTAGGTCTCTCGCCCCATAATCCAGAGTTGTTTGCCAAATAGACTGATTTCGCTCAGTACTTCTATTCGGCAAATTGGATTCATGGATGTGGTCTGTCCTATCGACATATGTTTGCGTCAAAAATCCCAAGGGTTGGGAATCTTCTACTTCTGTCAAATTTTTGAGATAACGTCTTGTGTGTTATTACAGGATAGATTTGTCCACCAAGTCTAGAGTTCTGATGGTTGTCAAGGTGCCCAAAAAGTTAACCAAATGGTGGGAAAAGTTTAACTATGTTGATCAGCGGAAACTAGTTAAAATTTAGGTGATCTTACGAAACTTCTGCATGTTACCCCTCGTCCAGATTTAATAGAGGCTTTGTTGACCTTTTGGGATCCGAGTGGTTTGGTATTCAGGTTTGGGGAATGTGAAATGACTCCTACTTTGGCAGAAATATCCGGTTTGTTGCATTTGCCCTATATCGAGAAGGATATGATCCGAGCACGAAATCATACTGGCGTGAGATTTTTGCAGTCTTGTGGTTTAAAAAGTAAGGGTATCCGTTTGGGTTGTTTAAGTAATTCATGGGTTTCCCTAGATTTTTTGTTTGCTACATTCGGGCCCTCGGAAGGTTTTGATTGCTTTTGGGATGAATTTTATGTGACTAAGGAGAAGTGGGAGAGAAAGCGTCTTGAAGTCTTCACTCTCGCTTTGTTAGGTACTTTAGTGTTTCCACTAGAAGAAAGATGTATTAATACCCGTTTGCAATCTGTGGTGATGACCCTATTTTATAAGGATCAAAATGACAAGGGCATTAATCAAAAGGGCAGGCTCACTCTCATACCCATGATCTTAACAGAAATATATAAGGCTTTAACCGAAGTGAAGGGGGAAAGAGATTTTTTGAGGGCAGTAACCTGATATTGCAGTTATGGATGATGGAGTATTTGCATGCGCCTTCTTTAGTTAGACCAGACGTATTAGATCGTTGTATTCCCAATCGAGTGAAAGCCATGGACTCCAGGTTGCGTTTGGATAAATTCTCGTTACCCGTGGGAGTCGACGCTTGGATTGAATTTCTTGAGTCGAGAACCAGGGATAACATTTTGTGGACTTATCTGTGGCTTCGACCAAAGATAGTATTGTTGGGTTGTCAGACGCAGCTCCTTTTAGCTGTGTTAGGGCTCAATTGCACCAGACCATACAGTCCTTTTAGGGTAATGCGCCAGTTGGGTAGGCTGCAGGACGTGCCACCAGCAGTGGATCTTCTGAAGGATGTTGAGTACTTCAAGGACCAAGCCTTAGGTGAGAGCAAGTATGAGCAGTTTTGAAAGCATGCAGCAAAGCTGGGTGTGGACACACTCAAAGAAAATTTGGATAATCCGGGATACACTCAAGGATATGGGGTTTGGCTTCAATCTATCCCTCGGGGTATCAGTCAACCCTTACTAGCGCAGCTTAGAGGGAGAGTACAGAAAGAATGCATAGTAGACGACCATCAGGATGAAAGTGTAGGGTCCAAAGTGGAAACACTAAGAGTTCAGTTAGCAGATGTGTTCAAGACGGTAGAAAGGTGTCAGAATAATCTTTCCAAGAGCACTCCTCATGAAGTAGGAATACGAACCCGACGCTTCCTTCCCGGTATCAGGGTGTCTTTACAGGATATGCTACAAAGTTTAAATGGGAGAAAGAGAACTTCAGAGGTAGGTCCATATCAGCCAGAGTCATCACGCAGAGCACCAGTCTGAAAGAGCACTTCTTATCTTTATTCAGTTTGAGTCTTTTATGTGTCTGTTATTGTAGGGTGGTGTCTGCTTTAAGTCGAAGTCAAGTTGTTTTTTGGTATTAGTCTTTATTAGTAATTTCACCTATGTCGTCTTAAGGGTCTATAATGTTGTTTCGTATTTGTTGTTTAGTTTTAAAGCGGTCCCAAACTTTTGTATGTTTTTGTTGTTTTCTTTCTTCAAAATGTTATGATGTTATGTCTTTCCTTGGTTTGTTTATTTTCGTTTTCGCAAAAAAAAAGTGGGTAATGTTTATGCACATGCTGCCCGAACTACGCAAGATCTGATTCATGTACAACATGATACGTAGGCAACCTACTTTTGGGTTTGATCTAATCATTTTGTTTCGTTGTTTTTCATTATTTTTCCTCTTCTAAAGAAAAACAAAAGCCATAAAGAATGATAAAATAAAGGTAGATAACGAGAGAAAAGAAAAGAGCAGAGATGGATACGAAAAAAAATGTAATAATATAATAATAATAATAATAATAATAATAATAATAAGTGTAGATAAAAAAAAAGTGTAGACAAAAATCAGGATGATGTTAAAATGACCTCGCTACCCTCAAAAGCTGGTAGAAATAAACATGAATTTAGGGCAATTTTACCAATGTGATTCCCATGCTTGTTGTGTGCCCTAATCCTAACAGATGTCGTCTTTGATGAGCATGCTCTTTCAGATAACAGTGGTAGGTTTGCAGCACTCTAGCTAGTCACCCATACTTCACTAGATCCAAAGCAAAGCTCGCCATGGCTAGCAGGGAGATTGAAAATTCTCTCATTGACCCGGATCAGGATCACAGGAAAGAAAGTTCTGAACACAATGATGAGGTAGTAAGGCTCAGGAAACAATTGATAGATTTACAACGGGCATGGGCCAGCGGAATGCCTCCTCCTCCACTCCCTGAAGGTCTTGGGAATATCTCTAACTGTCCCCGCTCTCTCAGACGCAATTCTCTGCTCCTACTGAGTCACCTGAGCACGCGCCAGGATTCACTCCGCGACATTATTATCCTGGCAGTTCTGGTGTGCCCTTGGCAGCTCCCCAATCAAGACCAGCTGCTCAGCCAGCGCCACCGATCACACCAGTATTCGTGGCTCCGCCACAACATGAAACTCCCATATATGCTGTGTGTCCCATAGTGAGGCTTCCTAGGTCTGTCAGTAAGCCAGTACTGAAGGTTTCAGATAGTCAGTATTATGCCCCGGAGCCTACTTTGCAAATGAATGAACCGTATGGGTACACTCAGCCGCCTGTATTTCCATTTGATACGGAGAAACCTGTCGCAACGAAAGAACAAGATACCATAGCCCAGAAATTGAAAAGTTTAGAACAAGCTATGAGGAATTTGCAAGGAATCGGAGATTATAGGAGTGTTTCCTATAAAGATCTTTGCATGTTCCCGGACATCAACCTTTCCCTTGGTTTTAAGATGCCTAAGTTCAAGAAGTATGCAGGACACGGTGATCCCGTTGCACACTTGAGACGTTATTGCAACCAGTTGAGGGCTGCAGGAGGAAAGGAAGAATTGCTTATGGCCTTCTTTGGTGAGAGTCTTTCTGATCTGGCCTCAGAATAGTTTATCAATCGAGATATCGATAAATGGAACAGCTGGGATGATTTGGCTTCTGAATTTGTTCAACATTTTCAGTATAACATCGACCTGATTCCGGATGAAAAATCCTTGCTCAACATGAAGAAAAAGAGCACTGAAGGTTTTAGGGAATACGCGATAAGGTGGCGTGAACAGGCCGCCAGGGTAAAGCCTCCAATGAAAGAAAGTAAGTTAGTAGAAGTTTTCATTCAGACGCAGGATGAGACCTATTTTCAACATTTACTTTCGGAAATGGGAAAATCTTTTATGGAAGTCCTTAAAATGGGGGAGATAATAAAGGACGGACTTAAGACCGGCCGAATAGTGAGTTTTGCCGCATTAAAAGCCTCCACACAAGCGATTCAAGGTGGATATGGCGCATTTGGAGGTAAAAAGAAGAAAGAGGATGTGGCGACTGTCGTAGCTGGAACCCATTCCTATCCCAAAAGACCAACTCGCCCCTATCCCCAATCCCAAGCCCAAGTCTACGCCCAAGCTCCATATATTCCTCCCCACCATTACTACCCTCCACAAAACCCTTTATATTCCATTCCAACACCTCCATACCCAGTATATAGCGCGCAACCATATTTCCAAACCCTTCTTACCCGCAGTGGTGCGCGCAAGCTCTACAAAATTGCCCATTCGCTCCACCAAATTACCAAAACCCCTCTAGACTCAGTTTTCAGCCTAGGACCGAGTATAAGAAGGAGAAGGCGGTCGAAAATTAATTCACACCTCTTGGGGAGTCATATGCTAGCTTGTTTGATAGGTTGAGAAAGTTGAAGGTTTTAAGCCCAATTCAAGGAAGGCTTTTAAATCCACCGCCAAGGAATCTCGATTATTCTTTAAGGTGTGCGTACTGTTCTGATATGACAGGCCATGATATCGAGAAATGCTGGCATTTAAAGAGAGTTGTCCAAGATTTAATTGACACAAATCAGATGTTGGTTCAGGCCCTGGAGGGTCCAAACATTAACTAGAATCTGCTGCCAACCCATGCTGAAGCCAATATGTTAGAATTGATATATGATGGGAAAGAGTCTTCAAGGGGTTATAAGCCTATTGTCAAGATACAGACCATTGTGGAGAAATCAGTGAATGTAGCTGAGTCTTTAAAAGCATTGTCATTGAACCAGGAAGGAATGAGAGAAGATAAAGCCCGAGAGAGTACAAAGAAACCCCTGATCACAGTACAAGGTGCCAAAAGGTATGTTGATTTAAGTCAGGATAAACCTAATTTGACAGTG
>NC_061112.1:118345939-118380740 GCF_002878395.1 Capsicum annuum | reverse complement strand
AAAGTCAAGCAGCAAAGTAATGGAATAGCAAGTCAGGAGCCCGCCTGGAGAATAGGGTGAAGAAACGAAAAGCCAAGCAACAAAGCGAAGCAATTGAAAGCCAAGCAACAAGTTGAAAGAAAATGCAAGTCAGGAGCCCGCCTGAAGAATAGGGTGACAAAAGTCGAGTCAAGAGCCAACAGAAGCTGCATAGATAGGATTTTTGTAATTTCATTTATGTTTTAACTTATAATTTTCATTTTTTGATGTAATGACAGAGCTGCGGACCGGAACCTCGATGGAACCTCACTCAACTCTCCGACTCAGTATAGTCCACCTGTTTCCAATCCTTTGAGATACTTGTCACTTGATCCCCTCATAACTGGGGTGGGTAGGATGTCCTAAGTCAAGACTTGGTTTTCCTCCTTCCTCCAGCTCAATGCTTTTAAATAAAGGTTAGGACAAAATTTCGCCTCGTTGTCTACTGCTTTGTACACATAGTGTTTTCAATTTAAACTTTATGAGGTAGGTAACATAGAACTTCTTGATATAGAATGGTTTATCCGTTTATAGTGATCTAAACTTTATGAGCTATAAAATCATGGACACCATTAATATGCCTAAATTACAACTTTTTTACAAGAGTGTAAGCGATCGTTGTCAACTATAGAACCCAATTAAGTTGGGGTCGAATCCCACAGGGAATATGGTGTTAATTAAGTCGTATGCAGATTAGTTGACTTTTAATCATTTGTTTGCGCAAAACACAAAGGGGGGTTTTGGTTTAAGTCACGAAGTAATAGTTTCAGTGTGAACGTGAAGCAATATGTGCTGTAGTATTTGAATACAGAGAAATAACAAGCTAAGGTTATGTCCACCTTGTAGTTTTCAATACTTTCTGACTATGGGTGTTAAGAATTTGATACATGTTTTGTACTTATAGAGAAACATATTCAATAACTTAATCCAAGCGTTTCTCAACCATCAAGGACTAATTCACTTTAGTTCTCTCGAGTCAAAAGTGTTTACACAATTACATGAAATCTCCAAGTTGTTAATTCTATTAGGGCATTAACGTATGAAATAGAGGTTGGAAACCTTATTTTCTTGTCACTACTCTCTTTTTCGAACATCAATCTTTCTATCGAACAAGTTGTGTTTTAATGACACATTTTCTATGTTTGCAACCACGAGAATTCAAGATAAACGAAGAGAGTATGATATAAGTAAATCAATGCATAATGAATTCAAAACCCATAGTAATAGATTGCATGTTACAAGTCTTCCATAACCCTAACTAATAAACTTAGCTATTCATGAACAAAACAAAAATCATAATAGTAATATTCATCATACCAAAAGGTAAAAATGATCTTTGTGTAGATGTACGTGAACAAAATGAAGTTGTTTCTCTCCTTGTGCTAAGCCGCCAATCTCAGTTCAAAAGAATATAGAATAAAACGTGAATTTTCAGCTTGGGGTATTTTTAGTAACTTTTCTCTCAAAATGACTTCTAAGTCCCTAGACTAAATAGTCTTGGAAAAAGTTTTTAGTCGCCACATTTCATCCCACATGCTACTTTCTCTTGTGTCCTATGCCATCTGCATTCCATAGTCCCTTTATAACTCATTTATACCTGGAATCATGCTAATCACATAGGTTAGCTTAATTACATAGAAAGTAGAATAAAAACATAAAAAACTAGGCACTTTGTTCAAGAAACTTAACTAAAATAAGGGTAAGTTATGGTGCTTAGGCGTATGAATACACTCAAGATCACCACCCTACACTTAAAGCTTTGTTCGTCCTCGAACAACTTATCCATTTATGCATACTGCACAAGACCTACCCCCCACAAAGGAAATATAAGATGCTCAAGTTAGGCTCACACAAAAAATATGAACAAAAAGTAGATTCATGAAAAATTACTAGAGACAACCTACCCTCAAGAATAGACTTATTAAGGTGTCAAATTCATGCGTACCGTTTAAGCAAAGAAATCATATAAATTACCCAACTTTTATCAAACATGTGCCCTCACAACAAGAGAGTTACCCATAATCTCTCACAATAATGCAATTTCTAACAGAATGGGTATATGAATCCAATTGCGCTCACTCTCACAAAGAATTCTCAAGTTACAAATGATGACCATATGCTTGCCCTTAGTGTAGTGCTCCACTAATATCAAAATGTTAAGATTAAGATCAAATAGGTCTTTACGGGTTGTAATGTAGGCTAAGGGATGGTTAAAAACTATTCTGTCCAGTAATAGTGACTATCTTCCTTAAGCGCTTTAATACACTACAATATACAATTAAGACCACTTTCTAGCAACCAACTTTCATTTCTACTACCTTCACACATCTTTTTCTTTCATCCTATCTCATTAATCTCACTCACATAACTTATGGTGGGAGTATTTTTTATGCGTACCTTATTTGATTTGAACAACCTTTTATGACTTCTCATTTTTTTTAACTCACTCCCAACCATATACATCAATATTATACACAAATAACTGTTACTTTGAGGTTCTCACTTTCACCTTTCCTTCTCCTATTTTAACACTCCTTATTCATTAAAGCGCTTAGGAGCTTTGGATCAAGATAAGGTCAATCAAAACAGGGATTAGGCTACAAATAAGGTTACCAAAGATCAAGATAAAGGCTCAACAGGGCTAGCAAAGATTATGCACAAAGGTAGGTTAAAAGAAGGTATGAAAAATGGCTATCAAGGAAATGCCTAAATCATCTCTTAAACCCACACTCTTTATTTTGTTTTGAATACACACTAGGCAAGTTCTAGCATCAATTGCAACAAGGAATATATGAATAATCTCACACACTCATGGCACATGCCTAACTCATATAGGATCATTATAGATTCTTAATTGAACAATCATATGAATTTAATTTAAGCCAACAATCGTATCACAAGTCATAACTAGATCCTAGGTGTCTTAAAAGTAATGATTTATCGCATGCTTATAATATCTTGTGGCCCACTAGAATATTTACATTCACTTTCACTTGTCAGATCCTACACATGACTGATTTTCTCTTAAGACGGTCGTCATTCATCCATCATCGAGAAAAAAATCTAACTATGACTAAAGCAAATAAACATCACAGTAAGCAATATACATTCAAGAAGCACTTTTACTAACCACCCCACACTTAAGCAAAATACTGTTCCTAGTGCAAATAACATAATAAAGAACCTGACTAGTAATACTCCTCCTCCACATCAGGGGTCATGCCACCTACATCGGAATCATTATCGGAATCCTCCTCACTAGACTCGGCCTCTACGTCAGAATCCATTAGCTGTTGATCCTCATCACTCGGTGCATCATCATCCACTGGATCCTAAAAAACAGGCCCCACTCCACACATAGCTCTTGTATGCTCATTTAATAAATAACCATAGTCCAGTAAATGAAACTTCTTAGTAGTAGGTACACGACCTCTACTCATCATGGTGAGCTTTGTCATGCCATATAGATGGTGGAAGAAACTTTCATCTCATGCATGTCTTTCTGCAGTGCTGAGAACTGGACCTTGGCTTGTGTTTGAATCCTTAACCTTTGTGACATCCACTCTTTTTGTGTTCTATGGCAGCTTGTGATCAGTTGGCTCATCCTCAATGCCCTTCTTTTTCAAGATGTTGGTGAGCAAGCTTCCAAAACTGAATCTTATCTTTTTGTACATCCTAGATTTGCGCATAGAAACACGGGTAACTGCGCTAATATTTATAGGGATGTTAGTCATCAAATAAAATACCAAACATATCCGATCACGAGTGATTCTGGTGAATTGCATTCCTTGAATTAAACAAGCATTGATTATCCTCAGTCAGATGCACGTTTCCTTATTCAGAAAAGCATAAGGGAAAGTGTTGTGGTAGCCTTTATCTTTGTGGTAGGTCCGTCAATCCGTGTTACGGGATTCACATAATGTGTACTGGACAGCTTTGTAAGGAGGCCTTCTATACAATTCCTTCAGCCTGGAGTGGTCTACCTCTGGAGTACCAAGGTGTGTGTTCAACAACTCAGTTGTCAGATTAATGATCAGCCCACGAATTTTCACTTCATTCCCGTGGGTATTTGGAAACCAATTTGCATAAAATTCCCTAACCCAATCCAGATTGCATTCATCCATGTCTTCAAAAATGAAGTCGAGCTTCAGTTGAGTGATCCTGGCCAAAATACGAGGGCAGTGCCTCACCAAACTCTCTCTATAGATGAGATCCACTGGTAAGTATTTAGGTGTTTTGTTGTCCTTATACCACAGCTCACCTTTCTTCTCTACCCATTTGATTTCAAATATACGTCGGGGCCCTTTAAGAGAGGATGAGGCAGCTGGTTGGCTTCAGAGGATTTCCCTGCTCGCGACCTTTTCTGCCCTTTTTTAGATTTAAATATTATCTCCTTGCCCGTGCTTACTTTGGGAGCCATATTTCCTGTCTTCATCATAATATCCACGTTAGCCACACATAATAAAGATAACTACAATTAAGATTTCACCACCCCACACTTAATTTGTTAGCATAAACCAATTAAGTGTTGTTGTCGGGTACTCAGACTTCGCTGACATACACTTTGACAGGATGCACCAACATTATTCACAATATTATTCGCACACTCCACCGGTGGCTTCCCTTTTTCTTTTCCAATTCACAAGCCCCTTAAATTTAACAACAATTTGCATTTCGTATTAGCCCATGTCATAAAATAAAATTATTTTACACAATCAATCCATTCAAGCCCCTAATTCCACCAATCTATAGCCATGAAATCATTATTGAACAAAATTATGCCTTAAAGCTTCAACATATTAATACACACAAGACATCATTACTTACAAACAAATTAACCAACACTATGTTTAAAGTTAAAATTAAGGTATGAAATTACAAACACAAAACAAAAGTATGTTAGTCATGAAAAAATTACTCACACCCAAAAGCTTAAAGAATCACAACAATGGTGTTTACTACCTCAATGGTGTTCATCTTCCCAAGATGTCCAAGAATCTACTTTGACATAGTCATCGCAAGTATACAACTATAACCCATAAGAATTTACTTAAAAACTAAAATATAAAGTCATAATAATAAAAGATTAAGAAAAGAAAATTTACCTTAATGAGAAAATAAGTAAACAAGGAAAGTGAAAGTTTGTGGGTTTTGTATGTTTTGAAGAATCTTGTAGGACAAAGATGGTGAGAGTTACGACTTTGATGGTGAAATAACAAAAAATTTAGAGATTTAATATGCTATGATTATTTATAGAAATGGAATCTGGGTCAGGTTGACCCGGTTTGATGTTGGGTATGATGTTGGAATTCGGTGGGTAAGCATCACAAGAGATATCACCTAGGTGTAAGTAAGTGTCGCAAAGAGCATTGCCTAATGAAGGCAGTGAGTATGTGCAGTATGTAAGGCGCCGCAAGGCATATCGCCTAAGCTTAATTTTGTGTCGCCTAAAGCTTCGCCTAATTAAACCATTGAGCTTATGCGGTATGGTAGGCGCCGCATGGTCATTGCCTAAACTTAAGTTTGCGTCTCCCAACCTATCACTAAAGTTTAAGCTAGGCACCGAAGTATGTATCACCAACCTTACCTTAGGCGCCGCACACACTATCGCCAAAGTGAGACAGTGTACTTAGGAGAAGGCAAGGCATAGCATGGCTTGTGGCAAACATTATCTTAGGCGCTGCAAAAAGCATCACCAAAGAGTGGCAGTGAGCATGGGCGGTATGTTAGGCGATACCTTTGAAATCGCCTAAGTTTTCTTGGGTGCCGCAATGAGAATCACCAACTTAAATCTAGGCGTCGCCCACTCTATCGCCTAAGTGAGGCAGTGGGTATAGGCAATTACTAAGGCACTGCAATGTGTAATGCCATCCAAAGCTTGGGCACTGCATACCTTATTGCACACTTGTGTTTGGGCACTGCACACCCCATAGCCTATATAAGGCAGTTTTAACATGCCAATGGGGTACAATACGTACCAACTTCGAGACCCCGTCATTTCAATGCGAATCATGGTGTGGGAATTAATATTTGACTATTCCAACTTACCTATAAAGCTCTCATTACTCCAAAATTTACCATCTTCAATGTAGCTCACTTCCAAACTGAATTTTTTACCTATCACCTTTTTAGCACTTCATGAACCTACACTCAATCAAAAATAACTAAAAATAATTAGAAAGGTGGGTTGTCTCCCACCAAGCGTCGTAGTTTCGATTGTGGCTTGACTCTTATTTTTGTATTTTTATTTAAGATGATAAAATCAAAGTACAATCATGGGTTGGCTCCCATACATTGCCTAATTTTACGTCGCGGCACGACTCGATTTATCTTGACTACTCAAAATTCATCAAGATAGATTGTTGAAACCATTTTTACCTTAATAGTTGGACCAAGATATTGCTAGATTTGTTGTCCATTTACCTTGAATATTCTCCCATATTTGCTCTCAAGTTCAACTACTCCAGATGAGTAGAATTGAGTGATTTTGAATAGCCTAGACCATTTTGATTTCATCTTACCAGGGAAGAGCTTGAGCCTCGAATTGAAGAGCAATACCCAATCGCCTACCTAAAAATCCCACTTCTCAATTCTTCGATCATGTTACTTCTCCATCCTCTCCTTATACAAGTCAGCTCTTTCGTAAGCACCGAGATATAATTCATCCATCTCATTCAGCTGTCCCAACCTCAATTTTACTTCTTTCTTTCAGTCCATGTTGAACCTCTTGATCACCTACAAAGCCTTGCGTTCCAGCTCAATCGAAAGATGACATGCTTTGCCATAAACTAGCTGATACAGAGACATACCAATAGGTGTCTTGAAAGCTATCTGATATGCCCACAATGCATCATAGAGTTTCCGTGACCAGTCACTTCTGCTAGCATTGACTGTTCTAGCCAAGATTACTTGGATTTATCGATTTGAGACCTCCACTTTTCCACTAGTTTGTGGGTGGTATGGAGTGGCCACCTTGTGTTGCTTTACACCATATTTCATCAATGCAGCCCAAAATATTTTATTGCAAAAGTGAGATCCCCTGTTGCTCATGATTGTCTGTGGTACCTCAATGCGGGAGAAGATATTCTTTTTAAAGAATTCCACCACTCTTTTACCTTCATTGTCGGCCAAAGAAACGGCCTCCACCCACTTAGAAACATAGTCCATAGCTACTAAGATGTACTTAAGGCCATAGGAGCTCACGGATGGTCTGATGAAGTCAGTACCCCAGACATCAAATAATTCAACCTCCATCATTTTTGACATGGGCATTTCAAGATGTTTTGAGATTGAACCTTGCCTTTGGCATTGGTCGCATCTCTTCACAAACTCATACACATCCTTAAAAAAAGTTGGCCAATAGTAGCCACTTTGCAACACCTTTCTCGTCGTACGATCGCCTGCATGATGTCCCCCAACTGGGGAAGTATGGCAAGCTTTCAGAATGCTTAGCGTATCAACTTCTGGGATGCACCTTCTGATGATATTGTCTGCATAACGTCTGAACAAAAAGGGCTCATCCCAAAAATATGTAACAACAACGTAAGAAACTTCTTCTTTTGATAAAAAATAAGTCCATCGAAATAATGCCACTAACAAAAATGTTAGCGAAGTCAGCATACCAAGGCACCATTTTAAGAGTAGCCACTAAAATTTGATCATTTCGGAAAGCTTCATCAATATCAAGCTTCTCTATAGTGGACTTTCTCTCTCTAGTCTGGATAGGTGATTAGCGACCTGATTTTCACACCCCTTTCGGTCTTTGACTTCAAAGTCAAATTCTTGTAGCTATAATACCCATCTAATGAGCTTCGATTTGGTATATTTCTTCGCCATTAGATATCTCAACGAAGCATGGTCGGTGTGGACCACTACCTTGGTCCCCAACAAATAAGCTCAGAACTTCTCAAATTCATAAACAACTGATAGAAGTTCCTGCTCAGTGACTGTGTAATTTTTCTACACCCCATTCAACGTTTTGCTAGTGTAGTAGATGGGGTGAAACATCTTCTCCTTCTTCTGACCTAGGACTGTCCCAAGTGTCACCCTACTCGCATTGCACATTATTTTGAATGGCTTAGACCAGTCTGGAACAATAATAGTAGGAGCAATAGCCAAATTCTCCTTAAGGCATTGGAATGCGTTCATACAATCATCATTGAATAAAAACTTGGCCACCTTCTCCAATAATTTACAAAGTGGATTTGCAATTTTGGAGAAGTCCTTTATGAACCTCTGGTAGAATCCTACATGGCCCAGAAAACTACAGACTCCTTTCACCGAGATAAGAGGAGGTAGTTTTTCAATAACTTCTAACTTTGCTATATAAACTTCAATCCCCTTAGCTGAAATTCGATGTCCCAGCACTATGCCTTCCTTCACCATGAAGTGGGATTTTTCCCAATTCAACACAAGATTGAATTCTTCACATCTCTGTATTGCTATACTTAAATTTACCAAGAACAATTCAAATGACTCGCCCACTATAGAGAAGTCATTCATGAACACTTCCAAAGTGTCCTCAATCATATCCGAGAAAATCAACATCTTGCACCTTTGGAACGTCGCTGGTGCATTGCATAATCTGAACGGCATTTGCTTGAATGCAAAATTACCATATAAGCATGTGAAGGTAGTTTTCTCTTGATGCTCCAGGGCAATCGAGATTTGATTGCATCCCGAATACCCATCTAAGAAGTAGTACCAACCCCTTCCTGCCAATCGATCAAGATTTTAATCCATGAAGGGCATTAGGAAGTGATCTTTCAGCGTCCATGAATTCAACTTCCTGTAGTCCATACACACTCTCCACCCAGTCATTGGCCTAAGAGAAATCAACTCATTCTATTCATTTGCTACAATGGTCATGGCTCTTTCTTAGGCACACACTGTACTGGACTCACTCAGTTACTATCGGAGATTGGGTACACTACCCTGCATTTAGCCATTTTATGATCTCCTTTTTCACCATCTCTTGCATTGGTGGGTTCATCCTATGCTGATGCTCAATTGTAGGTATAAGTTCTTCCTTCAGCTAGATCTTATGTGTGTAATTACCCGGTGAAATGCCTATAATGTCGGCAATAGTCCACCCAAAAGCCCTCTTGTATCGCCTCAACACAGAAATAAGAGCCTCAACTTGCCGTTCCACCAAATATGCTGCAATAATAACTGGTAAGGTGTTTCCATTGCCTAAAAACACATACCACAAATAGCCTGCCAGCTCCTTCAGTTCCAACATCGGTGGTTCCTCTATAAAAGGCTTAGCTGGTGGTGTTAGATGATTTTTTAAGTCCAAGTCCAGCTTCTTGGGGGCATAAAAATATGACCCAACCCTGTTAATGCACACACAATCTTGCCAAACTCTTTGATTCCCTTATTATCAAAGTTCATCAATACTATAACCAATGTCTTAACAATAAATCACTCCTCAACTAGTACTTCTTGATCATCATTATAGAATACATCGACGATTGATAAAATACTCATCTCCTTATGCTGCTTCATCGATTGACAAATATCAAAACTGACCTCTTCATCATTAAGCCTGAACTTTAGCTCCTTGGTCTGGAAGTTAATTAATACACTCTCGGTTGCTAAGAATGATCTACCCAAGATTATGGGTACCTCAAAATCCACCACAAAATTGAGGATTACAAAGTCCACTAGGAAAATAAAGCTGGCCACCTTAACAAGAACATCATAAAGAATCCTAACCGTCCTTTTCACTGATCTATCCGCCATTAGATGCCACATATTGGTAGGTGTAGGATCTCTCAAACCCATCTTATTTAAAACCGCCAATGTCATAAGATTTATAGTTTCCCTAAAATCATAAAAGGCCGTTGCAAAATTTAATGATTAGATGGTACATGGAACAGTGAATGCACCCAGATCTGCCTTCTTCTGCACTAAAGATATTATAGCAATAGCGCTACAATGGTAAAGATTATCCACTATTTCATATCTCACAGGCCACTTCTTTGTCACAAGATCTTTCATAAACTTAGCATAGCTTGGCATTTGTTCTAGCGCCTCAACCAATGGCACATTTACTGTCCATAAATTTGCTAAATTTAGTGGCATCTACCTTCTTCTGCAATCTGTATGTAAATAGAGGAGGTAAATTTGGTATTTTTGTCATAACCTTCTCCCCTTCCTTCCCTTTGTGTTTCTCTAACTCATCAACCTGCTTCTGTTTAAATGGATCCCTCACCTTTTTTAGCTTTTCAGACTCTACTGGATATTCTTCATTTGCTTCTGCTTCTAAGTCCACCACCTCATCTAAAATAGTTTTACCCAAACAAGGGCCAGGTAACACTTTACCACTTTTAGTAGTAATAGCCATGCATGAGTTCTCATTCCTCGAGTTTTGCATAGGATCACTAGGCAATGTTCCACTCTTTCTCTAATTGAACACTGTCGACAACTGATTCATCCGTTTCTCCAACTGCTTAATAGATGTGGAATGTGTGTCAACTAATTGACTCATCATTGATAAGTCACCTTTTATCTCCCTGACTTCAGCATTTGTTGATTCCACTCCTTTCAGCAATTTATCCATCACATCCTCCATCAACAGCTTACAAAAACTAGTCGTAGTAGTGTCACAACTCCCTAGTAGTACATAAAAACCACTCTTATCAGTCTTGTTCTTCCAGCTGCCCTGGTTATGATCGCTATAACCAGCCTTGTCGTAGTAATTCCGACCTTGATTTCCTTGGCCATTGCCTCAAAAACCCCCCTGATTATTCAAATGGTTCGCTTGCTCCTCAGAATCTAATTTAGTTCCTCTAATATGTTACCCCACAAATTTTACCTTTTCTACCTTTCCTAATAGTAGATGTTTTGTAAGTAAATCTATTTGTGTCTTCATGTGAGCCATGTCCTGATCACACCCCTCTTCTCTCCTATGTTGCTGTGCTGATATTATAATAGAACCAAATTAATTTCTACCTCAAAATCCCTGGTATGCCAATATCTACTTGTCTTAGTTATTCTTTCTAACATCTTCGCAGCCTCAGTAAAAGTGAGCTCCATAAAAGCTCCTTCTGCAGCATTATCTACAATTGGCTTTGTGAGTGAATTCAAAACTTTGTAGAATATTTCCATCAAGTGTTCATCAGTCAACTTGTGGTTTGGGCATTGAGTCAACTTCTTTTAAACCTCGCCCAAGTTTCATGCAAGGCTTCATTAGGCAGTTACCTAAAGTTGCTAATCTCATCCCTCAACTGTAACATTCTGGAAGGCGGAATGAACCTTTCTAGGAAAGCTCCTTTCAGTTGCCTCCAGTTTGTTATAGAATCGGGTGCCAGATCAGTTATCCAAAGAGTTGCCTCCCCAGATAGAGACAATGGAAATAATCTCAGACATATGACATTCTGCCCTATTCCAGGATTACCAAACGACTTACAAATGTTGATGAAATTCACCAATGCATATTTAGATTATCACCAGGCAATCCACCAAAGAGTCCTTTCAAGTTAAGTAGCTGGATCATAGTACTGGTGATATTAAATTTCACCCCAGGAGATAGTGGTGGTTAGATGATTACCCCGGTAGCTCCAGCTCTATCCAAATCAGCATCATCCTCATCATTAAGGGCAAAATGTACTGCAGGCTGTTGATGCATTCTACCTCTTGCTTGTTGATTCTGGTTTGTTGGCACAATATTCTCAACACGCTGCCTATTCATAGGATCAACCAACACATCATCACCTAAATCTTCATCATCGGCATTGGGCACACGCCCGGGTAATCTAGCATTCTATTAGTTAACTTGAGCATTAGCTAAAGTGGCTAATCTTTCAAATTCTTGTTGATCAGCTATTCTCCCGATTAGTTGAGGTTTTGGATTGACAGGTAATAACTATTCTCCTGACCTTCTGGTTCGTGGAATAACAATAAAGAGCTTGTAATGATCAAAAACAACAAATAAAAGTAAAATTAGGAAACTTGACCAAGAGTCTATTAATACACATATACTTAACTGACAACCGTATTCTCCGGCAATGGCGCAAAATTTGATATGCCCAAATTACAACTCTCTTACAAGAGTGTAAGCAGTTATTATCAAATATAAAACCCAACTAGGTTGGGGTCAAATACCACAGGGAATATGGTGTTAATTAAGTCGTATACAAATTAGTTGACTTTTAATCATTTGTTTATGACACAAAGGGGGTTTTTGGTTTAAGTCACGAAGTAATAGTTTTAGTGTGAATGTGAAGCAATACGTGTAGTAGTATTTGAATACAGAGAAATAATAAGGTAGGGTTATGTCCACCTTATAGTTTTCAATACTTTCTAACTATGGGTGTTAAGAATTCATACATGTTTTGTACTTATAGAGAAACATATTCAATAACTTAATCCAAGCGTTTCTCAACCATCAAGGACTAATTCACTTTAGTTCTCTCGAGTCAAAAGTGTTTATACAATTATATGAAATCTCCAAGTTGTTAATCCTATTAGCGCATTAACGTATGAAATAGAGGTTGAAAACCCTATTTTCTTGTCACTATTCTCTTTTCCGAACATCAATCTTTTTATCGAACAAGTTGTGTTTTAATGGCACATTCTCTATGTTTGCAACCACAAGAATTCAAGATAAACGAAGAGAGTATGATATAAGTAAATCAATGTATAAGGAATTCAAAACTCATAGTAATTAATTGTATGTTACAAGGCTTCCATAACCCTAACTAATAAACTTAGCTACTCATGAACAAAACGGAAATCACAATTGTAATAGTCATCATACCAAAAGGTAAAAACGATCTTGGTGTAGATGTACGTGAACAAGATGAAGTTTTTCTCTCCTTGTGCAAAGCCGCCAATCTCAGTTCAAAACAAACAGAATAATACGTGAATTGTCAGCTTGGAGTATTTTTAGTAACTTTTCTCTCAAATTGACTTCTAAGCTCTTAGACTAAATTTAAATGACTAAATAGTCTTGGACATTGTTTTTAGGCGCCACATTTCATCCCACATGCTACTTTCTCTTGTGTCCTATGCCATCAACATTCCATAATCCCTTTATGTCTCTATCTACCTCTTTTACACCTGAAATCATGCTAATCACATTGGTTAGCTCAACTACATAAAAAGTAGAATAAAAACATAAGAAACTAGGCATTTTGTTCTCAAAACTTAGCTAAAATATGTGTAAGTTATGATGCTTGGGCATATAAATACACCCAAGATCACCCGATCTCAAGGGTTAGTAGATGAGTTCTTGTAAATATATTTCTAAACACAATTCAAAAAATTAAACTAAAATTATTAGGTTTTGTCAAACTCATCTCTATCTATAATCTATATCTATATCTATAATATATTAAAAGTGTGAAGCACCTCAAAAATGTTTTTTGCCCTTCGTTAAAAGTCTTTACTTTAGACTTTATCATTTTTTCAATATTTTTTTCTAATATTTGAGAGTTGAAAATTAATTAAATATATTTATGATTAAAATTTTCCTTATTAGAAGTCATCAGAATTAATGATTTTTTTTAATATTTAAGTGTTGAAAATTAATTAAATATATTTATGGTAAAATATCTCCTTATTAAAAGTCATCAGAATTAACAACAACTAAAACTTTTTCATTAGTTTAAAAATTCTAAATCAACTACATTTGATTTTAAGAAGGTTGAAAAAAATCTAAAAATAAATGCAAAAGTGCTAGAATAAGAAAAATTTAAGAAGTATCAAATTTTAAAAGTTTTAAATACATAATATGAATGTAGTCAATGATTTTGTAAAGATTTGACTTTAAAAATAAGAAAAGATTTTAAATACAGAAAAAAAAATTGTACCACAAATATGAGTAATGATAACTAAAACTTTTTTCATTTGTTTAAGAATTCTAAATCAACGAAATTTAATTTTAAGAAAATTCAAAAAATCTAGAAATAAATATAAAAGCGTCAGAATAAGAAAAATTTATTAAGTACCAAATTTTAAAAGTTTTAACTTCGTAATAACAATTTAATCAATCATTTTGTAACGATTTGACTTTAAAAATTAGAAAAGATTTTAAATATAGAAAAAAAAAATAATCGAACCACAGATGTTGTTCAAATTGATGCGTCTCTCTTAGCCTCTGCAACAAGTACCGGCAAACACAAAAGTGATGATCAACCAATCAATTGAAACTTCTGGTGGTAAAATATATATGTGCTTACACTAAAATATATGTTTATGTTTACATTATTATATTAAAAGTTGAAGGATCTTTAAAAAGTGAATTGAACTTCTTGCACATCACTAAAGATCTCCGCAATATACAAAATTATTTATTTTTAAATAATTAAACATTACACGCGCGGTTAAACTAGTATATTAAAGCATGTCTCCACTCATGAATTTGAATTAATCTGACCAATGAACTTCAAATACGGATCGAATGATTAAAGGAAAAAAACTATTCAAATTTCAAGGATCTCCTCTTCTTTTTGGTTCTAGATTTTCATGATAGTTAGAACTTAGAAGAGACGCAAGTTGCTAGAGATTTCCTCAAAAAGTACATATTTATTGGGGTTAAATCACCACGTCCCTTCGGGAACATACGATAAAATTGAAATGATAGGGATAAAAAGGTGTGTGAGTTAAATCCACCACAAGAATATGGTGATTTCCTTTATTAATTGATATAGCAAATCAAAATTCTTTATCATGATTCATGTTGTCATGCATGCGTCCATGTATATGCATCACTTTTTTTGAGTTTCAACCTAAACAATTGAGAGTGCGAGAGACACACGTAAATTATCACTAATTAATTTGAAAAATATATCTTAAAATAAATAAAAATCAATTTTAAAAAAAATAAAATGTAAAAAACAATGTGTTAGCAAAAAAGAATAAAACTATGCATGGCTAGACGCACTTAGAAAGTTTGTAAGTAAATATTTGATTTAGTCGGCTTTTAGATGTGTTTCTCAAACAAATAAGTGACAGTTTAAGTCTGTTTTTCAAACTACACTGATAGTTTAGGTGTATTTCTCACACTTTCATTAGTTTAGGTTCGAAACTCAAATTACGAAATAATTTAAGTGTGTTTTTAATACTTTACTCATTTAAATACTATGCTTTATCCAACAATTTTGTTTAAATAGTCGTGTAATATGATCCTAATTAACTAAATATTGAAAAATATCCCCCATCAGAAAGTTGAAAAACAATAATAGAAGAAAATACAAATAGTTGAAAGAGACATTTTTTTTCACGTTTAAAAATTTGCACTTAGTTTCTTATTCTTTTTGTCCTTTGTTATTTTTGTCTTTCCAGATAATTGGGAGGAGATTTTAAAATATAAAAGCGAATTTGACTTTCACAAAAGAATACATAGAATTCATATTCTATTTTATCATATCATACTATATGCTGGACCTGGGTCTACTAGTAATGAATTAAACTTGTTGATTTAAATAAGTTATCTTTTGAGCCTTTACATTCTTTTAGGGTATATGGTTGTGATGGTTTTTCTCCAAAGTTCCTTTATTCCAATATACATATATTTCGATCTAACTTATTTGTAGAGCACTTGGCTTTCTTGAAACGTCAGGAATACATGGTGGTTCAAGGGCGAAACTAGAAAAATATTAACATTAATCTATAATCTATAATCTATCTATCTCTATATCTATATCTATATTTATGTCTATAATCTATATCCATAATCTATAATCTATATCTATAATTTATATCTATAATCTATATATCTATATATCTATATATCTATATATCTATATAATATATTAAAAGTGTGAAGGGCTTTAGAAATGTCGTTTGAACTTTTTGCCCTTCATTAAAGGTCTTTACTTTTAACTAAATCGTCTTTTCACTATTTTTTTTCTAATATTTAATAGCTGAAAATTAATTAAATATATTTATGGTAAAATCTTTCATTATTAAAAGCTACTATTAAAATTAAGACACTACCTTAAATAAGTATATTTCTCCTTGAAAGTGAATAGGAGTCTTCAACTTGACTTAAATATGCTCACATTGATTCCTTCCTTTTTTAGTTACTTCGTGACCAGGAAGGTTTAATTTTTTTTAAGTGAAATTTTTTTGTAAATAATTTTTATGATATTCGAATTAGGTGAGAAAATCACATCCATATCTATAATCTATATCTATAATCTATAATCTATAATATATTAAAAGTGTGAAGACCTTAGAAATATGGTGTGAACTTTTTGTCCTTCATTAAAACTCTTTGCAATAGACCAAATCATCTTTTCACTTATTTTTTTAATTATTATTTAATTATGTTTATAATGTTGACTTATGACTTTAAACCTAAGAAATTAAGGAGTCCTAAAATATATGACAATAAAATAATATATGGTAAGACTTCTACCATTTATAAAAAATATTTAATTATATTGGACAATGGCATAAGTATATAATTACGTATAAGTTTCCAATAAAGGAAAGTCCATAGGAGGCATGCACGGTAAATTACTTTAAGTTTAATGACGTAATAGATTTTTACAACGAATTAAATTACTAAAATTATTATTTTAATCAAAGAAAAATGGTTTATAGGTAATTTTATAAAAAGGATAGTGGAAAAAATTCCATAACACAATTTTTAATTCATGAAAAAGTTTTCATTATGAAAAAAGTTCTTCTAAAAAATTAAAAAGTTCTAAAATATATAGCAAAAAAATACATATGGTAAGACTCCAAACATATATAAAAAGCATAAACATAGTTATATGTGACGTGCAATTTTATTCTGACTTTTTTATATTCTTTATTAGTAATTTCTTTTATGTATTTTGACAATATTTTTGAGTTCTATATTTTTATAATCAGTTCTATATTTTTATGATCGGATTATATTCATTGTTTCTTCTAATGTTATTAAACATATAAATTTCAGGCATGGACATGTCAAACTTTTTCCATGCAAAACTTTCAGATAATTGGATATATATGTTAACAAGGGGTGAGTTCTTATCTTTCAGCTATTCTATGATATTTATTACTATCGCGTCTAATGTTAGAAACTATTTAGCTTAATACAGATGGTAGATGAATGTTCGATCTATCGAAAATAACTTCTCTATCCTTCCAAGATAGTGATAAGGTATGTATTTTATCCTCCATAGACTCTACATATGAGATTATATTGAAAATTCTCTTGAGATTGAAGGCATAATTATTGAATCATAATTTTTGTAAGTTAGCTGAGGATTTGTTGACTCTACATATGAGATTATATTGAAAATTATCTTGAGATTGATGGCATAATGTTGAATCATGATTTTAGAGGCATCTCAATTAAATCATATTTTTTATAAGTTAGCGGATGATTTATCGAAAATAATCTCTCTACTCTACAAAGATAGTGATAAGGCATGTATATCAACTACAAAATTTATTAAAGATAATCATTTAGTTATTTCCTAATATTTAAAAATAGTCATTTATTTATTTATTTTTCTAATATTTAAGAACAAGCGTTTAATTAATATTCTTTTTTTGCTGAAATAATATCCTCCTTCAATATATATAGCTTCACATGTTGTTGGGTTAATAGAAATAGGATGTAATGTTTTATTTTGGTCCATTAATGACATCTACGTTTGAGGAAGGTAACTTTTTTTTTTTTAAAAAAAAAAGATCTAATATTTATGGAAGAAAATATATTTTAATGTAATCGTATAATATTTTACTATTTGATTCAGCTCATATTTGTATATAAGTATGTATTTTATATTTGTATATGAGATTTACCATGGATGTTCACGCTTTAGGTAAAAAGTAATCCAAATTTAATCGATCAAATAAATTGAGTTTTATTTGATTTGATTTTGTATTTTTGAAAATTGATAATAGGTGAATTAACTCTGATTTTGTTTAAAAATATCAAAGAAATAATTAAATTTTAATTTTAAACAATCAAAGGCTACACGTGCGAGGCACGTGGGTTTAAACTAGTTATCCAAAATACCGAGGCTTCAAAAATTTTTTAGTGAATTTTATGTTTTTATTTTCACTTAAAATAATATTAAATATGGTAAAAAAAGAAAATTTTAAAATTCATATAAAAAATAAATAAAGAAAAATATCTTTCTATTACCAAAAATATTTTAGTACTTTAAATTAATTAACTCAAATCTTTATATTAGTAAATAATATTTTTAACAATAACATCCAAGGTATGTATTTGCAATTACATGACTAACATCTTAGTTTAATTTTATATTAATATGTGAGTGTAACTAAAGACTTTATGTCATTTAAGAATATACTACACAAGAAAAATAAGAATGTAAAATTAAAAAAAAAAAAAAAACAATTCTAATTTTTTTTGTGTGTGTATTTGTATATATAAGTAAATCCTCTCATTAATAATTTACTTTATGCCACTAATTTTATTGAAACACCTTCGTATAAATATGATCAAATATATCATTTTGGGACTAATGGAGACTTTTTCTATCATAAAAAAGGCCTAATAATTACTAGAATATTTTTTTGTATAGTAATAAACTGTTTTTTCTTATCTAGATACTAGTGACACTACAACATTTTTGGTGTCACTAAAATCTAGACAATACTTGTAAAGTGTTGCCTAAAATACTTTTGGGTACGCTTTTAAAATATAGCCTTAGTTTTTAACTTTAAACCAAAATAATTTTGGCAACGCTTGTAAAACGTGCACTTTAATGATATATGCTACACTTTATAAGTGTTGTCATATCATTATATAATTGGCAACACATTTTACAAATATGGTTACACTTTTACAATGTGCTACTTTTATTATTTTAAAACAATAATTTATAAGTATTGTCTTATAACTTTTCAAAAAGTTAGACAAAAATATGATATTCCCTCCAATATTAAAACTAAAATATTATATTTCCCTCCAATTTTTAATTACCCAAAAAAAAATCTAAAACCCTACGCTTTTCTAATTACCCAAAATATCATTTCACACACAGTAAGTTTCTAAAATTAATTACGCTAGTCGAATAGTGAATCAAAAGGAGCCCGCTGACGAATAGTACTGACACACCGTTGATGTCAACTATCCGACGAAGCAGACGAAGACGTCGTCAGCGAGGAAGGGCAACCACCGGCGAGGGGCAAGGAAGGGTAACCCCCGACGAGGAATTGTCAACCAAAAGGTGATATTCAATCTCCCTTTTCTACCAAAAGGATCGTGAATACAAATAGTCTAGCAGTGTGTCTAGCTTGTACATTTTCTTTACAATTTCATCAGTAAATTTTGGTTAGTTGAAATTATCAATTTTGATCTTTTTTTCTCAATCAGTATCCAGTATCATATTAAGGATCATTAGTTCAAATTCGTATCGAGAAGTTTCACATTAAGGTAAATTGTTAGTCTCGTGAGGAGATACACAAACTTTCTACAGGCTCCCATAAATTGTATCATCATCTTGCAAAGGAGGTGCAAGGTTCTGTATTGTACGAACAAACTCCAAAATTTGGGATTTTGTATTTACAGATTTTTCGTTTCAGTGTATATGTGTGTAACTGTTGTTGTTTCTGTGTAAGATTACGTTTTATGTTTACAAATTTTGTGTTAACACAATGGATGCCAAATGTGTTTACAGATTTTGTGTTTACTGTTTCTAATAGAAATTGAAAAAAACCTAATCTCTTCCTACGGTGTTGTGGATGCTATATAGTATGACAGTAATTATGTTGTTGTGTTAGGCCATACAGAAGTATCTAGTGTCCAGTTAGTCCCTACAAAGTTCTTCCATAATTTTCTTTTGTACTTTGGATGGTTTGCCTACATTACTTATATGAGCGATAATTGAAGAACACATGTCTACCTGTTTATGCTCTAAGTTGTTTTCTAAGAACATGAAACTTGGATTTGAGGATGCAGGTGAGTAGAGTTCGATTGCAGAGTCCGAGGAAAATAGATATCCTCACTAATATATCACTGTTGCATATAAATCTGTGCAGAAATTGAGTTCCCACATTCAGTTTTAGCTTTAGCAGCACCATTTTTCGGATAGTCTCCATTACTCAAATCACCTTCACACTGACCCAAATAACAACTAGTAAGCTGAATCCTAGCTACAATCGATTTCCCACACAATTTCCAAGATATTTTCGGGATTTTAATATGGTACTTCTTCAGTTTGATGTTTGAAATAAGTGAGACGCCATATTTGCTATGCTTTCTATGCCTTTTTTTAGGTGATGCTTTAGTGGACTTTTAGGATATCCTTTTCAGCTGGGGAAACTTTGTCCAGATTAACATAAAAATCTGTGTTTGAAAATTTGATGACATGTAAACTAGAAAAAGCTAATCCACATGTACCTCTGAAATTGAACTAGTAAATATAGATATATTTTCCGTTCATTGTATGCCACAAGTTCAGCCTCACTCTCTAAGTATTGTTATTATAGACACACTATTTTGTCACCTCGTACAGATTACCTAGTTCTCCTTTGTCAGTTTATTGATGATAGCAAATAAAATCACTATGCCTTGTACATAGCATGTGAATTTTCATTGGATTGGCTGATGGTATTACTTGTCTATCCTCGCAAGTTTGTGGTTGTAATTTTCCTTTGACTTTTATCATATTTGAATTATTTTGTGTGTCTTTTTATTTTGCTTTACACTTTCTATCCTTAACAATAAAGGGATAGGCAATTTGATCTTAAGTGCATACTATAAAGTGAGGAAAAAGATATGACTGAATTTTCCAAACGTTCATGTCCTCGGCCTAGTAAGTGGTTGAAAGGTAAAGTGATTGGATCAGCCTAATAAGTAGTAACAATAGTCTCATGACGCATAAGGCTAGAAGTAGTAATTGTCTCACTTAGAGTTGATGGGGCCTTAACTCCTAAATCGGTGGCAATGACTGTTTTTTCTTTCGAGAAACTTGAAATTTCCAATGATGCCTCTCCAGCTTCTTTGATTGGTACATAAGTCGATAGTTAATAAAATATGATTGATCCAAGCATTTATTTGTGGTGGTTGACATATTGTGATAGTAGATAAAACTGAAATACTGAGCCAGTTGTCCCTCTTTCATTTTTTGTGTTTTTGTAATTTATCTATTTAGTTGTATTTTGTGGGGTAAAGTGTGGTGTAAGAGTAACCATACATTGCTAGTAAACATCATCACTAAATCTTTACCTTTCTTCCTTTCCATGTACATCAACATTAAGAGGTCAGTGATTTGAGAATTTAGGCTCCAAAACCTACATTTGAATAGTAAGAAACTATAATATCCAGTCAGCAGTTTCAATTGCCCTATTTATCCTACTATAGGTATGGTTATCTTGCGGTTTTCTTATTTTTATTGTTTTAGCTAGTAGGGTGTTATCGTTTTTTGTTGTGTGCTTTTGTGTTTGGTGTTAGTTATACTATTATCTGTACTGAGTCAAGGGTCTATCAGAAACTACCTCTTTACTTTATTTGAGGTAGTGGTATGGTCTGCACACACATTACCCTCCCCAGACCCCACTATAAGGGAATACACTGGGTATGTTGTTGTTGTAATATGTTAACTCCCTGCAAATTGTCTTTGTTACTGTCACTTATTAATTTTACTTACTTTTTGTTAGGACATTCAGAAAGATCTGAAGAGGCCGATTTATACTTGGGTTCAGCTTAGTACAAGTGCCATGACTAGGTAAGAAATTCTTATCATCAACCAACACATCATTCTGCTAACTTACTTGTGGCTTTTAGAATTTACTAGTAAGTAATTAATGCTTTTGTATGTAACGAGATCTAATTTTAATATTGACTTTATTTAGAAATACTAGTGTTCCGTCCAAGGATTGGATGGATTTACCTAGGTATAGCGATGATTATGAAAAGGGTGTTAAATATTTCTTGAATTTTGCTTACACTTATGGAGATCCTTAAGGAGAAGAAATTCAGTGCCTATGTGATAAATATTGCAATGTCCGTCGGACTTGAAGGGATGTAGTGTATAATCATCTAATAGCCCATGGATTTATTGATGGATACAAAAGATGGATCAATCACAGGAATGGAAAATCGATTTGAATGGTGACGATCATATGGATGACTCGAATGATAATATTGAGGAGTTTTTTAATGATCAATTTAGATATGTCGCACAAACTGAAGGACTTTATGAAGGGCCAGATGAAGACACCAAGATGTTTTGTAACTTAATTGATGAGGCAAACCAATAGCTATATCCCGGTTGTAAAGGATTCTCTAGATTATCATTCGTAATCCGTTTATATTTATTGAAGTGTCTGCATGAATGAAGTAATGAATCATTCACTTCCCTTTTAGAATTATCAAAAGAGGCAATGCCAGAGTTGAACATTCCTCCATCCTACAATAAATCCAAGTCTATGGTCAAGGATCTCGGTCTTGATTATGAGAGAATTCATGATTGTCCTAATGATTGTATGTTGTTTAGGAATGACCATAAGGATGATGAATCGTGTCATATTTGTGGAGCTTCTAGATATATTAAACCTCTTGAAGTAGATTGTAAGGTTGTTAAGCCTTCTAAAAAGCTTCATCGTGTTCCAACAAAAGTTTGAGATATTTTCCATTAGTTTCTAGACTCAAAAGGCTATTTATGTGCATGTGCTCAAAGACAGCAGATTCATTGAGGTGGAATGACGAGAAGCTTTCTAAAGATATAAAGTTACGGCACTCCGCTGATGGACAAGCATGGAAATATTTTGATAGCTTGTATCCAGTTTTGCATTAGATTCACTTTATCTGAGACTTGCCTTGTCAACTGATGGATTTAATCCATTTCAGACCATGAGTATATCTCATAGCACAAGGGCAGTTAAGATGAAGGTGTTTAATTTGCCGTTTTGGATGTGCATAAAACCAGAGTATTCTATGCTTTTCTTACTTATTTCTAGGCCTCGTTCACCTGAAAATGACATTGATATTTATTTACAGCCATTGATTGATGAGTTGAATTTATTGTGGAAAACAGGTGTTGAAACATATTATGCTTTAAGAAATCAAACCTTCCAAATAAGAGCAATTCTTATGTGGACAATCAGTGACTTCCCTACATATCCTATGTTATCTGGTTGGAGTACAAAAGGAAAGATGGCTTGCCCTTGTTGTAATTATGGCACTAATTCTTGTTATCTTAAACATAGTAGAAAGATGTGATATATGGATCATCGTGTTTTTCTACCCATGGATCATCCGTGGAGATCTAATAAAAGATCTTTCAATGAAAAACCTGAATTTAGACCTCCTCCACATTTGTTAAAGGGAACTAATATGCTTAATATCTTACAAAACATGAACCATGTGTTTGGGATGAAGAGAAAGAGAAAAAATGATGGCCCATGGAAATAAGGTCAATCTTTTTTTAATTACCTTATTGGGAGCACAATCTGTTACCCAACAACCTTAATGTGATGCACATAGAAAAGAACATAGTTGAGCTGTAATTGGAACTCTTTTGGATATTTCTGGCAAAAAAAAGATTATGCAAAGGCTTGTTATGATTTAAACAAGATGAGAATTAGGATGAGCCTTTATCTAAAAGATACCACGGATGGCAAGAGAATCAAGATTGCAAAAGCATGTTTCTCAATTACTAATGGAGAAAAATTTATTTTTTGTGGAGTTTTAAAGACAGCAAAGCTACCTGATGGTAGTGCCTCCAACATATCTAGGTGTGTGCAACTAGATGAAATAAAATTATATGGCTATAAGACTCATGATGCTCATTTCATGTCACGTTACTTGCTGCCAATACCAATTAAAAGTATTTTTCCTAATCATGTTGCTATTGCTTTGATTCTTTTGAGTTCCTTCTTTCATTATTTATGTCAAAAAGTTATCACAATGGAGGAAATAAATTGCTTAGAAGTTGAGGTCATAGAAATAATAAATCGGTTGGAGCAAATTTTTCCTTCTACATTTTTCAAAATAATGATTCATTTGCCTATTCATTTGGCTAATGAGGTGAGATTAGGAGGTCCAATTAAGAATCGATGGATGCATCTCTCAAAAAGAGATATATGTATGTTTAAATCATAAGTCCGCAAAAGAAATTGTCCAGAAAGATCTATGGCCGAGGCATGTCTGGTTGAAGAGTGTTTAACTTTATGCTCTAGATATTTGCATGGGGGCATACGTACCAGATTTAATAGAAGACCTCGAAATGACGATGAGTATGGCTCAGGTGATGCACAAACTTTCTGTTTGTTCCCTTGCAAAGGTTGTCCTTTAGGAGCAAAGAAAAATGCATCTATTGTTTTGTATAAAAAGTCACTGAATTAGGCGCATGCATACTTATTAGCCAATTGTGATGAAGTTTAATAGTATATTAGGTATTTAAATCACTTATAGTATTTTATTTTTACGATTAATTTTTATCTTATTGTATTTATTATTCTAATGAATAACAACACTTATTGTGTAGATAGCATGAACTTGAGCTTAATAGACAACCATGAAGATCGAAATGGAGCAAGGCTAAGAATCAAAGTCAAAACTTCTCTGAATGATTTGAAAGTCGTGCTTTGCAAAATGATGTGCCTGATAGGACCAAATGCAGTTGCTAAAAAATATTCTGGGTATCTTATTAATGGATATAAATTCCATATTAGGCAGTGTGATGCAAGGCGTAAAATACAAAATAGTGGTGTTACATTAGATGACTCAACCACAAGCTTTGCAAGCTCAAAGGATAAAACTCCAGTTCATGTATATTTGACTTATTATGGTAGAATAGTTGATATACTGGATTTAGACTATTATGTCCATTTTAAGGTTATTTTATTCAAGTGTGACTGGTATGAGGTTGAAAAAGATACTTATCGCCATACCAAGACTGGTATGTCTACTTTACCAAGAAGTGCTCTTTGGAAGAACCTTTTGTGCTAGCATCTCAAGTACACCAGTGCTTCTATGTGAAAGATCCATATGATCATGATAGACATTATGTTATGAAAACTGTTCCGAGAGACATGTTTAATGTAAGTGACCAGGTTGAGTCTAATACCTCAGAAACTTATGAAAATGAGCCTTCTGAACAGTTTATGGGCCCATCTATACCAGATGATAATGGTGAAGTTGTCTTAATAAGGAACGATGTTCAAAAAACAATTATTGATGTGGATACCAAAGAATTTCTTGTTGAACAACTTGAAGTTGAGCATGACAATGAGTCTGAAGACGAGTCTGAAGATATGTATGAAGAAGAGTTTGCAGATGAGTCTGAAGAAGAGCCTAAAGATGATGTTGATTTTGAGTATGAACCATGACTTTGTTATTTTGTTAATGTCCCTTAATGTTAGCTTACTCTTTCTGTTGTTTGACTTTGCTGGTACAGAAACTTTTATACATCTAATATGCAGAAACATTGAGGATATTGACAATCTTTATGTATTTTTTTTTACTTTTTTAGATATTTAATGTGTAGACACATGATATTATGACAATATCTAGTATCCTATTGGCTTCTTTCATGAGCCTGGTTATTATTTTACTAATAACTCTATAGTGCTTGCTAACTCGGAGCACAATGCAGTTATATATGTTAGTTAATGACCTTTTCTAGCTGTACCCTGCACTGATGTTTCCTAAATGCCTATTTTATTCTATTATTATCAGGTAGTGGTCATTTGAAAGATAGCAGACCAACGAATTTTGAGGAAGCTTTGTGATACTATATAGGTATACCTTCATTTATCCCTTCACTTATTTTTCTCTCTGAAGACTACTTAGATACAATAGTTGTGTTGACTATTGATTGAATGTGAAATGTGAATTACCAATTTACCATTTACCTATGTGTTGATTTGCAAATTTACACATGTTGTGAGCCTGTGACTCTGTGTATATGTGTGTGTTTACTATTATGACTATCTATTTATTTAGATTTTGGGCAGTTAGAATTGGGACTATTGTGTTTACAGATTTTCTGTTTCTGTGTATATATGTGTTTACTGTTTCTGTGTGACTGCTGTTGTTTCTATGGTTTACCCTTTCTTGATCAAATATTGGATGTATGGGCATGTGATGGACATTGTTTAGCTCAGTTTATTGATACTTCTATAGTGTTAAATGTTGACATACCAAGAATTTAGGAAAGAATTAGTGGATGCTCTTGTGAGTTGTGTCTATGCATTTCACTATTCCAAACCATCATGTGATCTTTGTTGTTGCATTCTTAGTAGTCGATTGCTGTCTGGCATCTCTCTATTTAGAATTATAAATTATGAAAGCAGTAGTTTTTTTGTATGATACAGGAGTTTATATGCAGTCCAAAGCATATTCTATATATGTTTCAGAATAATTTAGCCTATACTCTGTATGAAACGACCCTTGAAAAAGGAAGGAGGTAGGCTGACAGTCTTGAAAGTGAGATATAATAGGTTGTTTCCATTTGATATGAGCAATGTTCATTTTCTTTCTTTTCCTCACCATCATTCTCTTATTCATTGGTTATCCTTAGGCATATGACTTGAAGTAGGGGGAAATAGAGATATCAGGGTATTAAGAATTGACTGTATTGTCTATTTTCATCTTTATATTTGATTTTAGAAAATAAAAGATTAAAAATATATCCATTTCAACTTATGTAAATATTTACAGGTAAAATATAAAACAAATTATTCATGGAAACAAACGTTTATCTGAAGTTTGACTTATTTACTATGTGATCTCTAAGTAGAGCTCGAGATCATCACGCATGATAAATAAACAAGCCGAACTTACCCCAGGCTTCTTCGACAAATAAGTCTGCTCGTTTACAGCTCTATACATCCATGTAAGACATTATTTCCATATGAAACATTGCGCTAATGGCTGTTTGCATTTTTGCTTTTATTTTTGTAATCTTTTTTGGCCTCTTAGGAATATACAGTTCATTGAACTTGAAGCCCAATAGAAGGTAATTGCATCATATGTTGTGGTAATTGGTCTTGGAGGAGTTGGAAGTCATGTTGCATCCATGCTTCTGACGTCAGGGGTTGGAAGGCTATTACTTGTGGATTTCAATCGGGTATGTCTTTAATTGCCATTTGATTCACATATGTATTACTCCACTATAATCTTTTTCCAGTTATATTCTTTTATCACCGACTATTCAACATATCTACGCGTTTAGTTGTACCTTATCCTGTTTCATTTTACAACGTTCCTTTCCTCTTTATAATCCTGAAATTTAGGGATGTGGCATATAGTTAATGAATTACAAGATCTACAGATTGTTGACATTCTATTAAGGATTTTGGATACTATAATTATATTTTTTATGAAAAATTGAGCCAAAGATTATGTTTTGTGGTATTATATCTAATCATTGGATCCTCAAAGTTAGACTTCTTATTGATTTGTGCATGACTAGGAATAAAAAAAGGGGGGGTGGGGGGAAGTATTCTTTTTGCTAGTATGGATATTTCCTTTTCGTTTCCCATTTGAAGGTGGTCTATATAGTATGGACATTGACATTCATGTGGAGGCTATCCATCAAGGACAAGTGTTTTGCACTATTGATAGTTCTGGACTAGGAGAAAATTAGTTATTTCTTGTAGTAATATGAACGAGCTTAAACAAAAGCATGCTAATGAAGTCACTTCTATGAAGGGAAAAAATATAAGTGAAATAAGAGAAGAAATGCGATAATTTTTTAGTCAATTGGTGCAAAACAATCCTAGATTGAATTTTCAAGATATACTAGGGAGTGACGGATCTAAAATTCCTTCACCTGGTACAGATAATGCACAAGTTATAAGAGGAAAAAAAATTCAAATTCTTCCGACTCAGCTCATGCTTAGGTTCATGAAAAGGTACTTTGTCTTACAAATTCACAAGAAACTTAAATCTTGAACTTTTAACTTGATTGAATGAATTGAAGAAACTTTGGATTCACATACTTCCTCATTCAAAATTGAAAAAATGTTTGTATATTTGTTAAGCATGGAATCTGAAAAGCAGATTAAGAGTGTAATTGAAGTAATGGAAGCTAGTGGCAAGTATTGGTATGCCTAAAAACATTATACTGGATTCTATAGTTGGTTTGATGGAAACTTCTTTTAGCTATCTAAAGAAATTATAAATTTTGTACAAGTCGGTTGAAAGTTATTAAATTGTTTATTGTGTTTGAGTTCTTTAAATAGCGGAGACTAGTTAAGTTGTGAGTTTGGTCTAACCAAATTAGTCTTATAACTTGGATGTGCTCAACTTGAATCTAATCCATAAATATGGTCAGAACCCTCTACTTCAAGCGTTAGTCATTAACATAACAAGTTACTGCGCTAGCAACATCCAAAAATCTAGTCTTGGTCAGTTTGACTTGGTAAGGCTCATATGTTTATCAGCTGCTATAAGCTCCATTATAGAGCTCAATTGGAAGGCTTAATGACATTATTGTTGTATCCCAGAAGGTGCTCAGATAATAGTAACCGAATTTACTGATTTGGAAGGCTTAATGACATTAATGACTATTCAGTATCTTATATTTGTCGAGGTGGTTTGGTTTTTACTGATTGCCTAGATTCTTTGGCTTCTGTCCCATAATTATTCTTTGCTCTATTGCTCAATAATTCCCTTAGGTGGCAATTTTTAATTAGTGTGAAAACTTTTTCTTGGAGATACAAGCAGTACTTAGTCCTATGTTATTTCTGCATACCATGGTAATCACTCCAGAGGGTTAATGACTAATGCTCTATTGCTCAATGATTACTACTTTTGATTGTAAACCCTTGTACCCCCAACCCTTGCTATATTTTCTATTGAACTGAGACCTGAGAATTGATTCCCCTATTTGAGATTGATCTCACACTCATTGTGTATGGGTAAAAGTGATTCTAAGATTATTTCTCGACTGAGTTTAGGTTATGTTCCCATTATACAAGTTTTTCATTAGTCTCATATTTTCAACGGTTCTTGTCAAGCTTTGAGATGGTCTCTTATGTTAGGAACACTTTTTGTGAGTTCGAAAATTATCATCTTTGAACAACTTGGTGGGATTTACTGGGTATGTTGTTGTTGTTGTTGAGCATAATTTACTTTTAATTGTGTGTTTCATTTTTAATGTGTAGGATCAATGCGGGTGATCAAATTTGAATGATGGGCGCCACAACTCAACTTGATCTAGATTGAAGTGAATGATGAAGAATTTTTGAAATATTTTGACATGCTTTTATATACATTTGGTTTTGTGTGGAACTTGATACAAATTTTTATCATGTTGTTTTCTAATTAGTATGTAAAAGACATGTTTTTTTGAAATCAAATCTATGCACGTCAATTATTTATTATTGGTGTGTGAGATTTTATATATATATATATATTTATGTAATGTGCTTAGTGATGTATACATTTTGATCAAAAATAATTATTTTTCAATAAGAAATTACGTACTAACATGTTATATGCCTAAAGCCATTTCTGTAAAATGTGGCTTAAGCTATAAAGTTTTAGGAAATATTGCTACACTTCAAAAGTGTGGCTAAAACATGCTTACACTTTATAAGTGTTGTCATGGAGGATGTATAAAAGGCTATGATTTTGAAGTGTGGCAAGTCATAAAGAAAAGGTAACGTTTTTTAAGTGTTGTTATAGAGATGATACAAAAGGCTACGCCTGTAAAGCATGCCCAATAGTAAAACAAAGTCAACGTTTTTTAACTATTGTTACAGAGGTGTTACAAAAGGCTATGCTTGTGAAGCGTGCCCAATAGCAAAACAAAGGCCACACTTGTAAGTGTAGCTTTATCAAATAAAAGTGCTGTCAATGACAAGCTGCAAAGCGTGACCTTTATACCTTAATAACCACACTTTTTAAATGTTGCTGATGTGGAAACACTTGAAAAGCGTAGCCTTTGATCAAAGGTTACACCTCTTTTGGCCATCCCCAAAAAAGTGTTGCCTAAAGTCCGAAAGTGTAGCCTTTGATCAAAAGCCGCACTTTCTGCTATTTTAGGCCACACTTTACAAGAGTGACAATAGGACTAAAATGTTGTAGCCTGGGTTAGAGAGATAAAGACCAAACTCTCTCTAAAATTCAGCACCTCCTTTTTTCTCACTTAACCTAGAGTATGACCATCACTCATTTCTCACTTCGATTTCGTCGAAGCCCCCTGATTCTCAGGATATCCAAATGTCCATTGAATCGCCTGTAAAACCCTCTTATATTGACATTACTAAAGGGAAAATCCCCTCACCAGAACACAACACTCTGGAAATAGACATCACCATCCCAACCCAAAGTGGGATCTCTAACCCAGAAGGGGATGGAATCAATCTATCACCAGAGGAAAAGGCTAGGCTCGATAAACCCTAGCAATTTACCATCACTATCAAACTGGTGGGGAAGAAAATGAATCACGCTTATCTCAAGAAAAAGGTCATTGAAATGTGGAAATTGAAAGAAAGCTTTTTACTGATCGATTTGGGTTTGTAGTACTATACGGGGAAGTTACCTGAAAAGGAATCACAATGACGGAGACTGCAAGAGAACCCCTGGTTTGTAGCTGGCTCATATATGTCGATGAGGATCTAGGAACCAAATTTTATTTCCATGGAATCAACCATTGAAACAACGGCAATATGGATCAGTCTCCCCCAATTACCTACTGAGTATTACGATGGTTCTATCTTGGAGAGAGTGGGAAAAAGTGGGGAAACTTCTCAAGGTTGATTCATGTACCTCAGCAACACTTAGAGAAAGGTATTCAAGGATATGTATACAGGTTTCTTTGGATGCATCTCTCAAATTGGAAGTCACCATTGGGAGACATAAACAAGAAATTGTATGTGAGGGTGAGGGCTTTCTTTGTATACGTGTGGGAAACTGGCCATATGTCAATCTCCTACTCCAAGGTGCCAATGGGTTGTGAATCCTCCACCACTGATTCCTCGGTGTCAAACAACCACAAGGAAAACTCCTGGCAAACATTCAAATTCAACCAAAGGTGAAATGAAACCAAAAAGAACCCTCCAACAATGCAAAACCCGGCTCAGAATATGAAGGTGAAAAGTGGTGGCGCCTTTTCGAGCGACGCTAAGGGAAATAAATTGATGACGATAACTCTGAACCATAATGGATCGGGTCATAACACTGGGCCCTTAGATCCCAAGGCCTCTTACTACGGTAAACCCCCATTAGAAATAGGAAAAAAAGCCCCAATCCTCAAAACCCATCTATCCTGGGTAAAGCCCAAAAAGAAGGGCCAAATGTCAACCATCAGGCACACCCTGGGAGTCCTAACCCCACCCTTTTAGGCCACCCCAGTCCAAACCCGATCAAGAATAGTCTAAAAAAATCTCTAAAAGATATTTTGCTGGAAAGTGGTCCAAAAATCCCACTCTCTCCCTCCTCCTCTGGTATCCAAATAACAAGACCCTCCAAGGACCCTAAGCTAGTGCACATCAATCACATTTATGATTATGCTCTTTCTAAGGTCACTTCATTAACTGACGCATGTACCAGTAATGATGGTAGGCAAAAGGTCGGCACTCAAGATAATAACTTATGTCTTCTTTCCCACTCTACTACACTTACTTCTTCTAACTCTAGCTTTGGAAAGATACTCAAAGTTCTCCCAATGCCCTCTCCAAACATGAACCCAAATCCACCATAGATATTCATATCCAAACTACTAGACAGGGATCAAATCCCAAAGTCATGGCTGGAGTTATGTCTCTCTTAACTAGTCATCCCCCCTAAGATCCAATTTGAAAGGAGGACCTTCATCATTCAAATTCAGGACCCTCACAATCTCTCCCAAGTAGTGAGAGAGGGGCTAAACCAGGGACTAGCCAACTACGGCTAGAATGTTTGGATGACCACCATGATAGGCATCTTTAGCCAGAGCTTTATGAACTACAACTCCGCAGTGATGATCTCATCAGAACTGAACAAAATATACCAATGTCTACCCTTTTTTCCTCTAGTAATGATAAATATCTTAAAGGAGGGACTAACTTTTGTGAGAAACTCTAAGGACCCCCCCACCCCGTAGACATAACTCTTCCCCAATGCTCATCTCTACTTCCACTTTTAGTGGAGATGAAGGAGAGGTCAAAGACAATGGAAATTCAGAGGGAAAACAACAGAAAAATAAAAAAGATTCTAGCCTCCTTGAAAGTTCCTCAGGCAGAGGTTATTAATCAAGGAAAACTAATCAAGCATCTCTTTGAGGAGCTTATAAGCAAACTTCATATAATTCTCCTACCTCAACAAATTCGATCTAGAAATCAAGCTGCCAGGGTCGGGGATCTTCTACTCTTTCCAAATAAGCCCTGTCTCAAAGAAGAGGAAAGAACTAATGCCAGCTCAACCAAACCACATTAAGTTCTTTATTGACACCTTCCAAAGAGGTTCCATTGATCCTAGGGCCATTACCACCTACCTGTGCCTGATGCCAAAATGACCCAATGTCTCTAACCTCAAGAACTTCATACCAGGGCAAGAAGACTCAGGCCCTTCCTCTCAGATCTTATTTGCCCCAATCAGGCTAGCTTTTTTCCAAAGTGAAGGACCTCTGACAATGCCATTATTATCCAAGAGGTCATCTCTCATTTCCATAAAATAAAAGGTAAGTAGGGACACATGATCCCAAAAATAGATCTGGAGAAAGCCTTTAATAGACTGAAATGGTTTTTCATTAGACAGGCCCTTCACTTTTTCAAAGACCCCGCAGACTGACTTCTATCATTATGTCTTGCATCTCTTCTTCCTCCATCTCAATCCTTGTAAATAGAGAAAGAACTGATTTCTTTCATCCCACTAGAGGTATTAGACAAGGTGACCTTATCTCCCCTTATCTCTTCATCTTGTGCATGGATCTTCTTTTCAATTGAATAGATTTTGAAGTTTGATATTATTACCTGGAATCCCATATCCATCAGTAAAGAGGGACTCTTCCTCTCTTATCTTTTCTTTGCTGATGACCCGACTCTGTTTGCTAAAGCCACTGAAAGCAACTGTTTCACCATTATGAAGGTTCTCCAAAGTTTCATCATTCACTCAGGTCAAAGTATCAACCAAACCAAGTTTAAAGTGATATTTTGTAATAACTGAAATAAGGTGGATAGATATTACCTCTCCCATGTCCTTTCAATCAAGGCTGTAAACTCTTTTGATAAATTTCTGGGCTTCTCTATCTTACACAAACGACCTTGCAACAGTGATTTCCAATTCATCACAGATAATATGAATGTTAAACTGATGGGCTGGAAAATAAATTTCCTTTCTTTGGCTGGGAGGATTACCATTTCTAAATCCTCCCTCCAGCAAGATCCTCAATTACTACTGAAAGAAAAAAAATGCACCTTGTGAATTGGGACATTCTTTCCCTCCCTAAAATAAAAGGTGGATTAGGCATGCAGAGAGCTAACCTCAGTGCCACCATGAGTGCCAGTCTGGCCTGGAGATACTTTTACAATTACTCCAGTTTATGGGCAAACATTCTTAGGCATAAGTATCATCACAAGTCCCACCCTAGTACTCCTGGATCTTCCAGACCTTGGAAGTTCATTCTTATGGAATGGTACCACTGTAGGATTGGGGCTCACTGGTAGTCCACAATGGTGACAACATTAAGTTCTGGAAAGATAGATGGATTCCCCAATAGGAACCCATAAAAAATATGATCTAGGGCCCTCTCATACCCCATCGGAAGATCTCCCTCTTGCTGAAATCTGGAATAAGGGTAACTTGCTTCTTCAAAACCTTTCCTTGTAGCTCCCTCATGACATAATCACCAAAATCAAAAACTCCTACATCTATTATCCCAAAATCCCTAATGATCATCTCATCTGGGGTTTAAGTGGTAATGGTCTCTTCCCTTGCCAGAATGTGTACTACACCCTAGCCAAAAGAAGATAACTTAACTTGAAACCCCATCCAAACTCTTTTCAATGGGTTTGGAAATCCATCTGCCCCCTAAGGAAAAAAACTTTCTTTGGCTAGCTCAATACAACAACCTTCCTACCTCATCTCTTCTCTCCAAAAGGGGAATCTCTATCTCTCCAAGTTGCACCCTTTGCAACTTTCAAACTGAAGATATCCCTAATATCTTCTTCAATTTCCCCACGATTAAAGATTTTTGGATCACCCTTTTCCTGAAAGGGGAAAAGTGTCACCAAAAAAATATTGAGAACCTCATGCCTAGTAATTGGCATAAAACCTGGTCTCTCCTCAAGCATGTCAATTACGACCATATCCTTAATTGGCATACCATCCTTATCTTTAGCCTTTGGGGTATTTGGAAGAGCAGGAATAGGAGTGTCTTTGATAAGAAAAGAGATAAACCCTCCTTCCACTTGATTTATGGAGAAGCTGTGGAATATCTCCATCTAGCCACTGATTTAAGGCCTAAAAAATCATACCATCTGATCAATATTAGGTGAAACCCCTCCTAAGGGAATTGCTACAAACTTAACACTGATAGGGCTTGTTTGGGCAACCCAGGTAAGAGAGGTATAGGGGGAGTAGTGAGAAACAGTGTTGGGGGCTGGGTAAGGGGTTTTTCTTAAGTTTTTCATCTTACCACTAACAATTATATGGAACTGATGGCCCTCCAACAAGGACTGCAATTACTGGAAGAATTCAATCTCATTCCAATTGAAATTAATTTAGATTTCTTATAAGTTATTCATATGTTGTCTAAAGGTAATCTAATGTACAATGAAATTGTTGATGATTGCAGGTCAAAACTAAGAAGATTAGGCAACCCGAGAGTGCTCTACTACAATAGGGAGCAAAACAGAGTAGTAGATACTTTGGCAAAAATAGGGAGCCAATTCTGACATCCAGCTAGGAAGATTGATTTTT
>NC_061112.1:118330469-118342939 GCF_002878395.1 Capsicum annuum | reverse complement strand
TTTTTACTATTAATTTTAACTTTACTTTGAATATAGGACAAATATATGCAGTTCGTTAATGAGTATCGTAGTATTTAGCCTCCTGAAAGTCAGGGTGACACAATACCTAAAGATGTAGAGGAGGAGTTATGTCAAGAAACTGTGTGTCCTCCAGTTAGAGGCCAATAATTCGAATACCACAGAATGTATTTTGGCGAGAATGTTAGGTCTTCGTCCGGCCCTACACCCTATCTCTCATCAGTTGATAGAGAAACCATTAAATCATATGATTTCTAAACTCACTGAAGAGCTTGCTACATAGAGAGAGAGGGCGAAGAAGGAGGAGGAGGAAACAACATCACAAATCAGGATGATGCAGCAGCAGTTCAACTTTTTTATTCGATCTGCAGGGATTCTTCCTTCATGTCCTGGTCATACAGCTCGGGCTGCAAAAGGTCTAGGCTCACTGGATGATATCAGCATAGATGAGGAATCGGATCATGTGTGTGTGGCTAACGAAAACGATGATAATGAGTGGTAGTTTTTTTACGTTTGTGTTTTGTAGTTTGAATTTGGAGATGAGCTGTAGTTTTTACACTTTTGTATGCTTTGTATGTTTTTAGACTTGTACTGTATGTTGGTTGTTTGAATGAAAAATAGCATATTTATTGTATGCTCATTTGTTTGGCTGGTTGATGGAATGTAGCATATATAAGCTTTTTATTTTTAAAAAAAATTACCAAAAAAAAACGACCACATGTGGTCGATTTTCTGAAAAATTTTACCAAAACTGACTACTTGTGGTCGATTTTTGAAAAAGATTTTCAGAAAACCGACCACGTGTGGTCGGTTTTTCTGGTAATTTTATAAAAAGACGACCACAAGTGGTTGATTTTTTAAAAATTAATTAATTAATTTAAAAATAAAACCGACCAGTTTATTTTGAATTTTTTTATTTTTAATTTTTTTTTCTTTTTTTTTTAAAAAATAGTATTGAATTTTAAATATATATATATATATATATAAACCGACCGCGTGAAAAAGCTACCACGCTTTTACCGACCACACATTTTGATCGATTTTGTGATCGAAAATGCAGAAAAATCGATTACATGTGGTTGGTTTTTCTGTTTTTTTTTAGTAGTGAATAGAGACTTCCAACTCTATTGTTTTTCAACATCTATTTTTCGGCCACACAAAAACGTGTAGAATAAGCAGGTCATTGAATTGAACGTCAAACCTAAGGTCATAGTCCCCGACGTAGGTGTATGATGCCTCAACTATTATGGCTTACTTACTAGCATCTACAAAATCAAATCGTCTCCCCATTGTTCCCGGAAGAGACAGAAAATGCCACATGCCGCACCCATGATTGTCATGACTGGAAATGTTAAGGGGTTTGACTTTTCAAGAGGCACAAGAGATTTTTGATCACTGTTATAATTCTCGATCACAATGACTGTCTTGTGACATTATGAAGCAAAATTGAGAAGCCGTTGAATTTCTGTAAATGATTTTTTCTGAGTGGGATGGAAAGCTATTTAAATCGCATTAAACTCTTCACAATAAGACAAGAATATGACACACATGATATCTTGCGGAAACTCCATTATCTTTTCCTTGCTTTTTTTTTTTTCTTTAGTTGTAGCTTTAGTTTTGGGTGCCATTTTTTTGGGCCGAAAATTGAAGAGCACGGAGTTTTTAAAGAGATTCTTTCAAACTCAATCACAAAATTTAGTAGCCCTTTGACCATTAAAATTAAAATTTTTTGGAGTTGTGTTTGGTCATGCCTTTTTTGAATTTTTTTTTTTTTGATTTTTGAAAAAAAAATTTAAATATGATTTTATGCCCCAACTTTTACAAACTATCAAAATCACCCAACTAAAATTTACCTACTAACGGGAAAAGAACATAATTAGCCACTTTTATAAAAATAATTACATATACATGATCATATTTAATGAATCTCAATTATGACACATATAATATTTGCATTAATAGTCATTTTCTTATATTTGAAAATTTTAAATATGAATGTTATATTAACAGATCACTGCTTCCTATTTTTTAGGTAACAAAGATTATCTTTCAAACAAATTTATTTTTTCAGGAATTTTTTAATTTATTTAGTTTATTTTCCGTTCCTAAAAAATAGGAAATGGTGATTTGTTATTAAATTTTAGGGTGCAACTAATTTATTTCTTTAATTTTCTTATACATGAAAGATTTTACTGTGTGTAAATAAGTAATTTCTATGTAAAACATACTTTGCATAATTATGGTATATTATATCATATATACCATAAATATATAAATATGCTTAGTATGTTTCTTTATACTTTGTATATTTATGTTATAAATATAATACTTTATATATTTATGGGTATAAATATAATACTTTGTGTATAAAGATATCAAGTATTATGGTATATAAAGGTAGCAGTTGCAGTTTAAGGTATAAATTTGTTAAATTGAATATATTTTTTTATGAAAAATATGTATCACCGATTTATATTTTTAGCATATATATGGTATAAACTATTTATATTTGAATAGTATAATAAAGATGTACACAATATAATATATATAATCAAATTAAAAATGAGAATAATTTGTCGCAGTGGTAAACTAATCTACTACAACTTTATTAATTCCATAAATATAGAAAACGATTATCCATTATTAATTACACGACTATAATTCCTTAAACGTCTGTATCACAACAGAAAAATTATTATTATTATTATTATTATTATTATATTATAGTAATTAATATCATTAGCAGTAAAATAATGTCTTAAATAAGGGAGAAAATTAAATAAGGGAGAAAAATAATGATGAGAGAGAAAAAGAGATATATATTAATTAGGATAGCATTAAGTTTGAAATTATAATTGTCTTATTCTTTAAAACTGCTACATACACGTAATATTGAAAAAGTAATATTATAAGGAGAGTTTTATGTAAAAATTTAAAAGATTGGAGTTATATGTAATAATAATAAAAGTTGAAATTGGAGTTGGAAAATTGTGAAAACACTAAAAACCTCTTTTCCCTTTTCAAAAAAAAAATTCAAAATTATTTTCCGAATTTTCATGGCCAAATACCATAATTTCCAAGTCCGAAAAAAAAATTTGAAAAAAAAAAAATTCATGGTCAAACGTGCCCTTAGTATGCGGTAAATATTACTCCATCTAATATCATATAAGTCAGCCAATTATTCCATCCACGTCTAATGTGAGACTTTTAATATTTCCTCGCATGTTTAAGACTAGGTAATTAAAATGTAAATAATATAATATGAAATCTCAATTCTCAATATTGGAAACTAAGAATTGAGATTGATATGACTCTGATAATCATAAGTGCAAGGCTGCAAGCATATGTGAATGTGATCAATGCCCTGCAAGCCTTCTCAACGAAGTTATGTCTATATAGGTGATGGAATTGAATCATCGTGCTTCAAGAAATGAAATGTTGAGTTGTTGATTACGAATTACTACGTAGTACTCCTAATTAGTTTTGAAGTGACATGAACTTGAATACTTGATCCAAAATAATTCTTTTTGGCATTGAAACGCATTGAATAAATAATAATGTGAACTTGTTTTTATCAGTTTGCATGATAAATAACTCACTCCCTCCATCAAATATCCACGACCACATACTCAAAAGAAAAGCATAACACTAGTTTGCCTTTAATACTTAACAGCTATCCCAAGAAGTTCCCTAACTTTGATAAGGTAATTGGGCGATAACAAAGAATTTGAATATTTGGGGAATTCAGCATCATTGCCTAAGTATATGCTTGGATTTGTACGAGCTGGAAAATGACTAGCCAAAATCAAATCAACCACTTATTTCTTTCTTCCTGAGTTCAATAGTATTTGATATCAGCGTAAAATTGACAAAAATAAGTAAGTTATCCATTATTTTTCAAACTGAATAAGTATTATTGGACATTTATTTTTAGCATAGTGGACAAATATTATTGGACAAAAGAAATATAATCAAGAAAAATAATACTAGCCGGACATAGTTAATTGACATTTTCCCCTTTTTAATATCTACATCCCAAAATAAATAAGATATTTCTATATACTCCCTTAACTCAAATTATTTATGATGTTTTCTAAAAATAGTTGTCTTAATATTGGTCATTTTAAAATTTAAGACAATTCGTCACTTTTATTTCATTTTATTCTTAGTAATAACTGTTCTTGAATGTGTTCCTCTTCTTTGCACTTCTCATGTTGCCATATTATTTTTAATGTCTTTGTATTCGGATAGTAGTAAGGTCTGCAAATACTTTATCTTTTTCAAACCTCACTTACGAATTTACTGAATATGTTATTGTTTGTGTTGCAGTAACTGTTTTTAAAGATCACAAACTTCTCAATTATAAGAGGTGACACACGAATAAAGTAGATATTAAAATAAAATATATCTTAAAATATAAATAAGTGTAGAATAATCGTAATTCTCCAAAATAATATTTTATTAAGGGTACGTATGAGAGAGAAACATGAAAGGCAAGACGAAGGAAGTATTTAGTAATAATTTAACATTAAATTTTTCATCTTAAAAAGATCTATACTCACCCAAATATTTCTTTCGTTCACTTTCACTTTTCTAATTTGGACTTGCATGGCCTTTAAGATACAAAGATTAATATGAACATTTTTACCACAACAATCATGTTAATTGATGTAGTCTTTAGTCTTGAAAAATAATATGAAAATAAGTATTCATTAGAGTGAACATACAAAAATAATTTCCTTTAGAATAATTGATAAGTAAAATTAAACAAAAAGAATATTTATGACCCGTTTTATACCATAAATTAATAAAAAAAAAATCTTTTTCATTCTTAAACTTTATGTTTAACCAAACACCTTTGCAAAAAAGAATTGTGCCTAAACTTTTATATACTATATTCCTTTGGTCTTTACTTGTCATATATTTTTTTTAATGTTCTTAAGAAAACGTTAATTAACAAAATAATTTGAATAATTTATCTTTATTTATAATGTTAACTAAGTAATTTGAGTAAAGTATATCTATTTATTTTTTATTATTACATACTATTCCGTTTTATCATATTTAGTGTAAAGATAAATACAAAAAATTATAATAATTAATTATATCTCAATTTTCAAGAATAGCATCTATTTTTAATAAAAATGCCACATTCTATGGACCCTTATACTTGCAAGACCATGACTATACATTTGTTATACCCCTTAAACACTCATTTTGGATGTTCAAACATATGGCTTGTGTTGCAAAGCCCCCCTCCCCCACACCTCAAAGTAATAGTCATCAATCATAAGTCAACGATTAAAATGAGTGCTTATACCCCTTAAGTTATTGAAATCAAATGATGAAAAAGACCATCACATGAGGGGGCCATCTGCCACGTGTGGATGTTCAAACACATGCCAATGTGTTTGTATAGTATATGGCTAAAATTATTTTTTTTTTATGTGTAGTTATTCTGTCCTCCACCCCAACCCCCACCTCATATTCCTTCACCAAAATAATGGAATCTTTCTTTCTCCTTTCAACAAAATCGAATGAAAGAGTCCCCATAAATTAAGCTTTATTTTTTATTGTTTTTGTTTATCCTTTCGTGGAGAGCTTATGATCTGAGTAATCTCTTGTTTATAAATCAAACTTCGCCTATTCAGTAGCATAGTTTTCCTAACTTGCTAATCATATTTATTTGCGCATAAAAATAAAATCATATACAGATATTATTACATATGTGTATACTATTAAAAGTAGAGATTTTTTCACCATCAGTTAATTAGAAATTGGTGTTATAAAATATAATCCTTTTTATTCATTTTTTACTAAACTAGCTTACTGAAAATTAAAATATATGATAAAAAATAAATTTTCATTGAAATACTGAAAAACTTTCTAATTTATTTGTGTGATAAAACTAGATGACTTGAGTATTATTTTTTCAGTTATCACTGATTTAAAATCTTCACTGTCCCTTTTCAATCTTTTTTAGTTTGATGCATGACCAAATAACATGATTTTGTAGATTATACAAAAAAATGGTCCCATTTCCAATCATTTTGCACTTTTAACTAATTTTCATTGGTTAAGACGAAGGACCACAAACCAAGTATGGTATGACTCAATTATAGAGCAAGACAAAGTTTGCCCCAATTAGTATTCGTTCTTTGTCTTGTCTAAAGTTCTGCAAATTAAAGAAAGAAATTAACTAAAGTACACACTCATTTTCACTAAGTTTAAAATTTTCTTTCGTGATAAATACGAATTTGTTCTCATCTTGTAAAATGATCACGTAGTTTGAGCTAAAATCTTTTGCCTTTTTGTCAAATGTTAATGTGTTCATCGTTCGAATGATGCCACAAAAGTTTTCAACGGCTAATACAGTTTAAACTACGTTCTCCATTTCTTTTACTAATTGTTTCCTTCGTTTTTCGTTAGTTAATTTGACTAAGTTTTAAAATTAAATTAAATTAAATTAAATTAATTTTTTAAAATTAAAATTTAGATATTCAAAAATTACATGAAAAGTATTATAAATTTTAATTATACATCTTAAAATATTGATCAAAGTTTGTATCGTTTGACTCAAAATATGAAAAGAAAATAATTAAAAAGAAATGAAGAGAGTACTACAAAAGGATAGCCTGATAGTGCGTTAAAATTTCCGTCATGAGTGAAGTTCAAGAAAGAACCGAACCACAGTTTAAACTACTACTACATTGTTTTTAAAACATGTGTTTATAGCTTAGTGAAAGGAATAGGATAAGTGTTGGACAAGTAGAAAGCTACGCCAAATCACTCAAATAAGTGTGAAAAAAGGGGTTTTGTGGAGCGTGGACCATGAAATTCAAGTGGCTCTTCATGAACTGACACCGTAAAAATACCAGAGTAGTATCACTAGTCTGTGGGTGGCCTTGTTGGCTACGTACATGCAATAATAGATGAAAGAAGGCACTTGGGTGAATCTCATCTTCACCAACTTGGTCCTTGGTCCTTGCCTGGTGGGCACTTGGCTCCGATCAGCGCAGAGGCAGATCCAGAATTTTATATTTATGAGTTTTGAATTGAAGTTTCAAAATTGTAACTTATTAGATTTTGAATAAAATATCATGTGTGATATAAATATAAAATCTTGAACGTAACTATTAGGTTCTGTTGAACTCTTAACCAAACCTCTGACTCCGCTCATAAGCTAAAAAGTAAGCATGACAAGTCGAATTATTAATTATTATTATTTTGATCGAATCTTTTCTAAGATTGCGGAAGATATATATGCAGGCATTTCATGTACAGGCCGTAAAAAGGCAGGGTCCATTTCACACTAGAAGTGGACTAAAGGTTGTACAAATATACCTTTATATCGTACTCAATGATGTATACGTTAGTGTTTAATCTTATATATTTGAATGTAAGTACGTAATCATGGAAGCAATACTAAAGTTATTTGTTGCGTTTAATATTAGTAACTATAGATATTTGAGTGCAGATCGGTGGAGCCATGTGGGAGTAATGGGGCCAATCCTGCCCAAATCTCCTTTGGTGAAAAAAATTATATTGTAAATTTATCGTTTGAATTATTTTTTTTTATTTATATATAATAGATGTTCAATTTCTGGACTTCTTCCTGTTTTACTTCATATCTTAAATAAAAATTCTGATTCCGTCACTATTTCATTATATTATTTTATCTTTCTCCATTGATTTCCCTTCAATGAAACCGTTGGCAAGTTAGAATAATAAATAAATAATCTATAAATAATAAGGCAAAGCAATGGCTCGTGACCTCATGTATTACTGTCTTTAATTTCTGGTAGATATATGCAAGTTGATCCTCGTAATATAAAGTCTGTGATAATCTGAATGGGGACCTTCCCAACAGGCAACAAGGCAAAGGCTAATTTATTTTTCTTTTATTCCTTTCTTAATTTAATAGTATACGTATTTTATTTATTTATTTTTAATTCTCAACTCATCTCCAATGTGAGCTCAAAATGCTAATAATTAACCAATAGATTAGTTAACATATCATTTAGATGATTCGAAAATCGTAAGTAAGAAACTTTTTGGTTAGTTTCCTAAAATGATGATTTTGAGCAAAAGAGAAAAATTAATCCTAAAACAAAGTTTCAACATGGAACCCCTAAAACTAGCTAGCTAGCTAATGGTCAAAAATATCATTCTCTACCAAAGTACAAAGCATTTTGATTTAGTTAAGCATTTTTCTAGTCAAGGACCACAAGACCATGCATGAAGATGGTAGATATAGAGAAAATTATTGGAAAGTCTCATAGCAGGTATATCTAGGAACATCTTTAACTGTGATGAGGAGTGTAGTGAGATCGTTGAAATACCTTCATCTTTAATCAGAGATCTTAAATTTAAATTTTCGAAATATAAAACTTTTTGATACGAAGCACTTCACCCCCGCATAGTAATTTCTTGGACAGCAGCCTCAAGTGTTAGTAAATGAGTTCTTGTAAAGTGTCACAAGTGTAGTGAGATCGTTGAAATACATTCATCCTTAACCAAAGATCTTGGACTCAAGCTTTCGAAATATGAAACTTTTTGATAGGAAACGCTTCACCCGTTATAGTGATTTCTTGAACAACGACCTAAAGTGTTACTAAATGAGTTCTTGTAAAATGCATCTCTAAACACAACTATCCAATTTAAATCAAAACTATTTTTTTCTGTCAAATTCAAATATTATAATATTAAAGCATGTCTCCGCTCATGAATTCAGATTAGTCGATCTAATAGATATTAAATACATACGGAATAATTAAATGAGAAAACAAAAACATCTAAGGACCACCTTAATTTTAGAGAGGACCACGGCATGCAGCATCCCGTTTTTGGCCCGTGGTTGGTTATCTTTACTTCACGAGATTTTTTATTTTTTTTTTCTTTCTTCTTTTTGGCTTTTCAGATTTTTATGATATATAGTTAACTTAGAAGGGACGCAAACCTACAGGTTTCCTCGAAAAAAAAAGTATATATGATGGGGTTAAATCATCACAAGAATATGGTGAATACCGTTAATTAATTAAATATAGCAAATTACGCTTTGATCATGATTCATGGATGCATGGACCACTTTTTGATTTAAATATCATACTTTATTCATCAATTTTATTTAAATAGTTGATTAGTATGATCATAATTAACTAAATATGGAAAAAAACACCCGATCCGGAAAGTTAAAAAACAATACTCCCTCCGTTTCGGAATAAGTGAATTGTTGAGGTATTTATTGGTGTTTTAAAATAAGTGAATCATTGAATTTTTTTTCAAATTTGTCCTTATGATTTGACAACAAATTAACTTTTGAAAAGGTATTATAAGGTCAATTTTTTCTTTTTTTGGGATAAAAATAAAAAATTGTGTTAAATTTATGTCTTTAATGTTTTTTCCTTAATATGTGTGCCAAAATTAAATAATTCGTTTTTATGAAACGGAGAGAGTAATAAAAAAAATTAGTTGAAAAGGACATTTTTCCAAGTTTACAAAATTTGCCCTTTGTTTTTTATTCTTTTTGTCCTTTGTTATTGTTGTCTTTCCGGATAATGGGGAGAAATTTTAAAATGGAAATTAAAAGAGACTTTTGACTTTCACAAAAGAATACATAGAATTCAAATTCTATTTTATCATCTAAAGAATACATAGAATTCAAATTCAATTTTGTCATCTCATACTATATGCTGAACCTGGGTCTACAAGTGATGAATTAAACATGTTAGATTTAAGTAAGTTATCTTTTAATACTCTTAGATGGGATGGCTGAAGGTCAAGAGGGAGGGAGATTGGAGGACAATAGAGACTCCCAAAGGTGTGGGGTGGATCTTAAGTAGGTCCTACCAAATTGAAGTACAAAATTCAATGAAGATTATGCCAATATGATATATAGTATAGGTGATTGTTAGGGGACGACAAGTAGTGGGTAGACATTTTTAGAAAAGATATTATAAATGCTCTCCCATATCAATTAGTATCATATATATAGTTTAATTGAATATGTTATTTAAAACAAATTTCTTGAAATTATGTAAAAAGTATTCCATTCAGAATCAAATGGAGAAGTATATATATATATATATATAGTGGCGGAGCTGGAATTTTCACCAAGGAGGTTTAAAATCGAAAAATGTAGGCACACGAACTAGCCGAAGGGGGTTCAACATCAATTATATATACATAAAAAGAAATTTTCACTATATAGAAATAGTATAATTTTTCGTCGAAGGGGGTTCGGATGAACCCCTAATCACAAGGTGGCTCCGCCACTATATATATGTATATATATATATATATATATATATATATATATTCGATTTTACCGTATTGTTTAAACTATATTCATTTTGGCAAACTATAGATAAAATCTTCTTCAAAAATTTTGCTCGATGTTGATTAACAAATATTTCATGGCATTGACTGTTGTGTGAGGTATCGACATATGTAATATTTTTTTCGCTTGTCATGATTTAGTTATTATATTGTAGATCCTCATAAATTTCTATTTGGATCGGGCTAGTTTTAGACAAATAAATTAAATTTAGATACTATAAAAATGAAACTATTACTGAAATAAAATGGACGGATAAATTAAATTGAGGTACTATGGATGAAATGCATAAGGTACCAATGTACCACTGGAATGAAGGTATCATGAGGGAAACAAAATTAAGATACCTGAAATGACCTGAAATGAATAAATTATCAAAACTTATACACACGTCTCTGAAGTTTAGAAGTGATAAATCAAACTTAAAACATCAAAAGTTTGCTTACACGGATAATATGCCAAACACTTTGACTAAAACTTGGCTTTAGAAGCCAATTTAAAGTCAACTTTTATAAGAGATGAACTTTGACTCCAATTCAACCTAAAAAATTCAACTCATAAATTGATAAAAAATTTCCAACACCACATATAGAAGAAAACAAATATCCATTTTGCCATTAGTAAGATAAAAGCTCAAAAATTTACTTTCAAAAACCTTAAATTTGTTATTCTTTTAAAGATAAATTAATAATAATAATAATAATAATAATAATAAGAACAACAACAACAATACCACATAAATTAAAACGAATCTAAACCAAACATAATAGAAATGAGTGGACGTATAGTAACTTTGGAAAGGAGGGGAGTGGATGTTGCCTAATTACACCCAAACTTAGCCAAACTCAATGGAACCTTCAACCACTAATTCTCACATGTGATGCACGTGGCAGTTATTTCAGGAAAGGTCCTTTTTTTTTGGCTTGCCTAATCCGTCAACGCCTACTATTTCATTATGACCTCTTTAATAATGTAATAGGAGTACTATTTTATTTGAGTTAAAAATTCATCAATTTTCTTTTTCTTTTAACCTTTATAGAATTGAAACAGGATTTGCGGATACCGGTACTTTGGTTGGATTTGGCGTTCTTCGTTTTCATTCTCTTCATTTTTATTAAGTTTCTATCTTAATTAATAATATTTGATATAATTTAAATTAAATAAATAAAATTTAATTATTTTAAAATAAATCTCTAACTATAATTTAAATAATAAATACATTATATATTTTATTTTAAAAATATTATGATCCTGTAATCTTAGCAACATGTCTATAAATAAAGCTACAAAAAGTTTTCTCTTCCTCTTCTTTTTCCAGCAAGAATTCCATCTTTTAATTTCTTTGTAAATTAAATTTTTTTATTATCTGTTTTTTTTTTAAACTTTTTCTTTAACAATTGGTTATTTTATTTTCTTTAAAATAGTTGAAATAAAAAAGCATAAACAACCAGCTCTTCTATTTTAGATTAATTTTTATCAGATTTCTGAAACTTTTTCTTAAAGATTAAATATTTTGGTTTCTTTGAAATAAAATAGGAAGAAAATGAGAGAAATATTCAGCTCTCGTATTCTATATTTTTTTTATTTCCTTCTTTTTTTAAAAAAAATTAATAATTATCTATTTTATTTTCTTTAAAATAGGAGAAGTTATGGGCTCTCCTATTTTATTTCTCCTATTTTAAAGAAAATAAAATAGCTAGTAGTTATTAAAGAGAAAGTTTTCAAAATGCAATAAAAGGTTAATTTAAATAGAAATTAAAAAGTTGGACCATGCGTAGGGAAAAAAATTAGGAAGAAAAAACTTTTTGTTGTTATATTTATGGATAAGATAATATGTTGCTAAAATTGTGGGATTACAATAATTTTTAAAACTAAATATATTATATTTTTATTATCGAAATCATGATTAGTGATTTACTTTAGAATAATTAAATCTTATTCATTCAATTTTGAACGATGCCATGTATCATCAATCAAAGAAGGAACTTGAAAAAATTGAAAAGGATGAAAATGGAGAGCAGTCGAATCAATTTTGGTGTTGTCAACGACTACTACTAAGAAAATTAAAACGAAATGAAAAATAGAATGGGGAAATTTCAGAAATATCAATCATAGA
>NC_061112.1:118299987-118327469 GCF_002878395.1 Capsicum annuum | reverse complement strand
TGTATTTACGGTAAAAAACATACATATATATCTGCATATGTATTTACAGAATTACATATCTGACTCACATGTATATATAAACATATAGGACACAAAATCTCTATAAAAAAATGACAATTATATACATATACATATAGTAATTAAAAAAATACATGATACATATCTTAAACAGTAAAAGAAAACAAATAAGTACATATGTTATCCTTTTAAATAACATAGTATGTACAGTTCAAAGAAAAATTCAACACTGTATAAAATACATATAGCTCTACATATGTATTTACAGAAGACATACCTGATCCATATGTATATTCTAATTTTATATGAGTAACCTTTGTATTTCGCAAATACATATGTAGATATATAGTATGGTTATGTTTGTTACTGTTTAATATGAATATGATATTTATTTCGTAAATACATATGTATGTTTTGCATTGAAATACATATTCAGATCTGTATGGTTATGTATTTTGTATGTTTTTTGAATATGTATATGTGATATACATATTTGTCTTTTCAAAATAAAAGTTAGAGATAGAAGAGTAAAAAAACCAAAAAAAAAAAGAGAAGTGAAAAAGAAAAAAAAGGAAGAAAGAGACATAGAAGTATAAAAATAAAAGAAAAAACAAAATAAAATAGAAAAAATAAGAACAAAATGAAAATAGAAAAAGAAAAAAAAAAGACATGAGAAAGGAAAAAAAAAGAAAATGAAAAAGAAAAAAAAAGAAATAGAAGAGATAAAATAAAGTAGAAATAAATGATAAAAAAATAAGATGAAAAAAAACTAAAAAGAAAAAAAAATAGAGATATAAGAGAGTGAAAGACAGTAATAATGTTTTATATTGAAATCTTGAAGATCATGGAGATAATTATCTTCAAATATAAAAAAGAAAAAAAAAAATAAAATACAAAAAAAAATAAGAAGAGAGAAAATAAAGTGAAAACAAAAAATGAAAATAAAATAAAAAAATAAGATTAAAAAAATGGGTAAAAGATATGGCTATATTTGGGGGAGGTGAAATAGTAGAGTGAAAATAGAAAAATGTAAGGTAGTGAGAGTATAACATGCACTTGTCTAGTTAATGAGTAAAATAATGTTACTCTTGCTATAAACTGTAATTTTACAAAAGTATTGCTATTTATTGTAATTATAGTTTTAAGTATGCCACTTTCTGTAATTTTTCTAAATAGAATTAACGAAAGGAAAAAGAAAAGGACTACTGTATATTATTCATATCTCTTGACATTGACAATATGAAACTACTTGTATTTTAGATCCATGTGTGGTAGACATAAGCTTACAAAAAAATATATATTATTTTCATGAAAAGTTGCTTTTTGGTATTTGATAAAATATTTCTTTTATTAAAAGGAAAAATTATGATCCCCCACTTACACGTAGAGATAATGATCTTAGTGCTTCACTTGATTTTGCTTGACTTTTGATGGCAAAATAGCTCTATGGATCTTTATATTTGATCTGATTTGTAAAGTGGATACTCTTGCTTACACATTTGTCATTTGGACTTATTTAAAAGTAATTTTTCAAATATTTTTTATGACCTGACATCCTCTGTAGCTGTGACCACATAGGAGCGTAATTGCCGCCTCCAAACGCGCGTAACCTATCAAAAATAGGGCCCCAACGGCCTGAAAAGGACATTTATAGCCCTTTTCATACTCCTTCTTCCTCATTTGCTTCCAACACCATTGTTGGAGCAATTTGAGTTTTTTTTCTCCCTTTTTCTCTATTTTTTCTCTCTAATTTCTTGTTCCTTAATTATTTTCTCCTGCTCTCTTTGTAATATTGAAAAGTTTATTTTTCTGTAATTTTTTGCAGTACCATGACAGTTCAAATTTGTTATTGTGGACTTTATGCTGAACTTAAGATGTCAATAACACCAACTAATTTCAAAAAAATATTTTGGGTTTGTCAAAGATATAAAACTGATAATGATTGTGGATTCTTTTGATGGGCTGATGCAAATGAATAATACTACGTAAACAATCCATCAACAAATTTAAAGCAAGGAAATAAAGGCAGACATAGAAGGCAATGAAGACAAGAAGGGCTGGAAAGAACTAGAAGACACGGAAGACATGAGAAATCAAGCACTAGCATTGATATCACTGTTATCATTAGTGTTATCATCTGGTTTCTATCTATTTTATTTAAGATGGCTTGATCTTTGTATTTGCAATGTGCAATAATAATAAAATTGAAATTTAATGACAAACTCCATTTTGTCAATATAGAAATCTTCAATATATAATGTCTTAACAAGAGTGGACATCAAAAAACTTGTATTAATAACATCTTTAATGAGAAATGCACCTGAAGTCTTAAAACAATTGTCTTAACAATACTTGAGATCAATACAGAAAAAGAATTATACTATTGTGTGCCTTGAGTACTTGGTGTGGACTAATTTTTGATGGCTTGAGTGCTTGATGTGGCTTGAGTGGTTGTAGAAGATTTTGCCTTTGATCTTTTGTAACTCTGTTTTTGTAGCTGTCCTTGAGTTACTGCAGCTCCACCATTTAACCTTAGTCCATTTGGTTTGAAACTCAAGTCAAGATTAGTTGAAACTGAAGTAATAAGTGTTGGACTATGTAACACTCTATCAGTATTTTCAGACTGAAAAATAAAAAAAATAGTTATAGATGCACCAATTAATACCAATTAAATGTAATTACATAATAGAAAATTTATCCTCTGCACACGCTGCTATTTGGTCCAAACAGCACACCAAAATCAGTTGTTTCTGCCTTATTTTATGTTGATCTTTTATATGAAAGATTTACACCACCTCTCAAAGATGTACTAGTCTTTCTTTTTTGGGCACCAACACTATTAGTAAACTACTGAGTTGAAGATTGTGTAGCATTATCACCTACTACAGAAGTGGTTGCAGGCATCACAACAGTTGCAGGTCTTATATTAGTTATTGAAGCAGTTGCAGGCCTCACACCACCAACTGATGCAGCATTTGTAGGTGCAGTTGATGGTGCACTATGAGGCCTTCTTTTGCTTGATGTAGCATTGGCAGGCATGTCAACACATGCAGAAGAATTTGTAGGTCTTTCAGTAGCAGCTGCAGTACTAGTGCTGGGTTGTACACTTAGTTGATCTCCACAACTATCAGAGAAATTTTTTTTCTTCAAAAAAATGTAAAGATCAAAAACACATTCAAAAAGAGTAAAATTCATCAATAAGAAAATATTTAGCTTATCAAAGTTGGCCATGCTTTCTTGTTGTATCCAATAGACTTGCACACAGTACATGTCATTTTTCTTTCCTTTCTTGTAGCCTTTTCAAACTTTTTCTTAACAGGCTCATTTCTAGCTTTCTTTTTATTTTTACTTGGTCTTCTTGGTATGGGAGTAATCTCAGGTGGCTCAATTGTTGGTCTCGTATTTCTTGACCACATTTTCATGTTTGTCATTGGTTGAATATACATATGATAGGCCTTCAGGTATGTTTTCCGTTTATACCAGTGATCAACAAATGACTCCACATTTCATTTCTTGTAATGCATTGCAACAATTGTATGTGCACAAGGAATTTTCTTCAGTTGCCATGACCTAAAACTACATTGCTTCATCTTCACATTAACAACATGTGTATATGGTGGATCACCTACCTCAAATCCAAAATTACCATTAAACCTCACCTCATACTTGGTTGCATGTTCACCATTCTCTGCAAGAAATTTCACAGCTATTGCTGATACATCACTAATCCATCTTTCTGAAAAATCTCTTATTTGATTCATCCTTTTCATGACCTTGCATCTTATTTTCTTCAACATAGTGATAATTATTTTGAACCTAGCACCTACAATTCAACTATTTAAAGTCTTAAACATATTGTTCTCAATCACATCACACCTATTATGGTCTTTAAAAAAAGTCCTATACCATGCCTCTTTGTTGTACTCGAGCAAATCTTCTACAATCTCATCACCCAGCTCACTCATTTCATTAAGTTCAGTTGCAAATACACTTCAAATGGTGCCATTAAAATCTGCCAGAATTTTTTGCTTCTTTCTTCACCTCTCTAAACATGCTTTCAGTTGGCCCATATATGTCTAGCACACAATCTATGCTCAGCATTTGACAGTAGATTAGTAACTGTCAAATGAAAACACTATCAAAACATGTAAAATAGTAGTTAAACATTAATGACATCGCTACAACAAACTAAAAAAAATAACTAAAAATATGAAACTTCATACCTTCTACATATCAAACATTACTGACAAACCTCCACCTCCATTTTCTTTAAGTTCCAAATCATGGCTGATACACCTAAGAAATCAAAATCATATGTCCTTGATTTCTTTATCAACTACTGCCCATGCTACAGGGTACATTTGATTATTTCCATCTTTGAAAACGCAAGACAACAAGATACCTTTACATATACCCTTGAGAAAGGCACTATCTAAATCAATTATACTTCTGCAGTTCTGTAATACCCCAGAAAATTTTTTATTGAAATTTTATGCGTAAACGTGTTGGGTTCTATCTTCTAGAATGAATTATAAATTTTTTATGCGGAATGTCTTAGATTATGACCAACCATTGCGTAGAGTATCGAATAAGATTTTCAACGATATATGGATCATCCAAAATGGACACCTGAGTGATGAGTTATAACCATTCCGATCGAACCATGAATAGTAGTGAACAGTAAAACGTGCAGGAAAAAGTACTGAGGCCTGGCGTATTTTTGCTCCAACTTTAAACGATCATAACTCTTTATACATAATGATCTGGGTGATATACTATATATCAACGGAAATCTCTACGAGTCCTCTTTCCAATGAAATTGGTTTCATCCAATTTGTCTATCGAAGCAAAAAGTTATGGTCGATCTACTTCAGCCTATCAAAAGTGAATTTTTTGGTCAACTTCAAACAATCATAAATCCTCGTACACAATGATCTGGGTGAGATACTATATATCAATGGAAAGATATAAGAGTCCTCTTTCTAATGAAATTAGTTTCATCTAATTTGAATATCGAAGTAAAACGTTAGGGTTGATCTACTTCAGACTATTAAAACAGTCCACCAAAGGACAGATTCGAGAATTATTTGATTTTTAGGGGCATTTTGGTCATTTTCCCTCACCCAAAATCCGTACAAACCCTATACTAAAGCCTATTAGAATCATTATATATTATATTTCATCAAATTCCCTAAAGAAAAAAACCTAAGCTCCTACATCCAACTTTAAGAACCTCCAAAGTTCCACCATTAATTTTGCAAATTTATTCAAGATTCTAAGTTCCTAATTCAAGAACTCCAAGAACCATCATTCAAAGGCACAATTAACATTTCAAAAATGAGTATCGATCTAAAGTTCATCATTCAAGGTATGTGGGGTTTTTCAACAAGAACTCTCTTTTGTTCTTGTGCCCAAAAGTAATTTTCTTTACAAAGGCATGATTTTTATTTGATTTTTATGAATTTGAAGCATGAACCCATATCTTATGATAATTATTATGAAATCTTGATGTTTATGATTTGAAAAGACAAATTTACATGTGTGGAGATATAAAGCATGAATCTTAAACGATATTTATCATGATTTTGATATTTGGATCGTGAGTCCCCATTGGAAATTGTGTTTTTTTTTTTGAAATTGTGTGTTATAAGCACGTTGATGTTGAATATTTGAGATATTTTGAATGATTTGACCTTTTGGTCTTAATGGAATTGTTTTGAACTCGAGTGTGAAAGAAATCCACAACATGGTTGATTTTGATAGATGGGAAGCATGATGGCTCCTGATGTATATTTATATATTACTAAAATTGTTTTGTTGTGGATTGTCTTTGAAATGATCTGAGCTAAGTCCTGGAGAAATCTTTAACACCGAGTGGGAGGTATAAAGTGACCTTACTTCCCTAGAACTACGTGCCCCAGTAGGAGTGAGCCTGAGGCTGATTTATATAGTGATCACTAGTTTGTGTGAATTTGATATCTATAGTCCTACTCCGATGGCAAGAATAGGACGGCTCTCCCCAACGTGGGTTGTACGTTGGACTCCATGTAGCTCACATGATTTATGTCGGTTATAGGATCTCCCAGTGTGTGTGTGTTTCCTTGTGTCTATGGTGAATGGTGAAGTGATTTGAAAGTGGAATTGTGAAAGTTATTCTTTCGAAAGATTTAAATAGTATTTACATTATGAGAATTGATATTCTTGATGAACTAAAAGTGATTGACAAATTATGTGATGACTCACATGTGTTATTGTACTTATTTCATCCTTTCATGATTATGATGATTTTCTTCGGGCTATGTGAGTCTTTCATACATCCTACATATTTTTCATAAATATTTATGATGATGATGTTTATACAACTACATACACCCCCATATACTCGGTTCCTTTCCATGATACTGACCAACATCTTCGGATGTGGGCTGTATTTTCTCAGAATGTAGGTTCAGGTGATCAGTTCTAGGTTCGACAGTGATTCTTCGAGCACGCTGTTCTACATCCTCTGTTGTGGTGAGTCCTCATGTTCCGAGGACGTGATGTCTGATGTTGGTTTCACGGAATTGTTTACATTTGATAATTGAGTATGAGTCAGTTGGGGCATGTCTCAATGGCTCGCTGGTTTTATTGATTCTCTTAGAGGCTTATCAGACTAGTATAGATGTTGGGAGTTGACTAATAAGTCGTATTTTGTTATCTTTCTGAAATTCTTTTATTCTTGGATGATAATTACTCTGTTGATATTTGAGGGTTATTTATGGAAACCCCGTTGATTTGTGTTGAACTGAATGAAAATGACTCAAAGGGTTAGCTTAGGGCTACTCGTAGCCTCAAGCACCGTGTGACGCTTCGGGACCCGTTTTTTGGGGCATTACAAGTTCTCTTTCCATCTGCTTTTTAAGGCCCCAAGACAAATGTAAATGCCCATTAACACCTCTTTTTATGAAATTGAATTCTTGAATGTCCTCATAGATACAGTGGTATCAGGATTGGTAGTCCTCAATTGTTCAACATAGTCATACAACTTAGCAAACTTTTTCATAAAATCACTAAAATGTTCATTCATAATTTTGATTTTTGACTTTCTACAGGTTGTTTTACTAACATACAACCCATAGTTCTTTCTTAAAAGTGCTTGAATCTGATACAATTTTATTGAAGAATCATTCATAATCCTATCCTTATAATGCTTACTAATCCACTTATGGACAGGAAAGTAAGTTTTTACACTAAAATTTTCTTTGTTATCAAGACTTTCAATAATAACCCAAGGACACCCTTACATTTGCACTTTGCGCTTACCCTTTCCTTCTCATTAGATTTCAACTTAAGGTTCACACCTTTTTTAATAGAGTAAGTCTACAGTGCCTCTCTAAACTTAATACAATTTAAAAATCAGACATAACTGAAAAAAATATCTTCTTTGCAGTTTTATCAAAGTAAATCTTGGTAGATAAAGTTCTAGGTGGTGGATCTACCACTTCATTATCATCAACATGATATTCTTCCTCTTCACTAATGTCACTATCCAGATCTGAACTATCAAAATAAAAGTTATCCCTACCCCGATTACCTTCATATCTAGCCCTCTTATTCTTATAAATTTTTTCAAAATCAGCATCTACACCTACTGGTTCAGATGGTATCTTATATAGATTCACCCAATTAGCGTTTTTTTTTGTTTTTCAATGTTACACTTCCTAATTTGAAATAATTCTTCATCAAAATCACTCAAATCTTCAATATTTTCATCAACATCATAAAGTGAATCACTATCAGAATCACTGATATCAAAATCTACTTTAGAATCAGATGTTTGAAGATGGTATATGGAGAAATCATTAACTTGATCTTTCTCTAAGTCTTCTAAAGAAATCTTAGATTTTCCTTTGTCTGCCTTAGGAAGCTGATTTTCATTTATATACTCATCTTCATATCCAATGGATGAGGTGAAGACACATCAACCCTATCAGTTTCAAAAGGGGCTGACACATCACCATTACAAAGTAGTAATAATAGTGAGATAACTGCCACATCAGCACTAGACACATTAGATTTTTCTATTTTTTAGGCTGATTTTTTTGCAATTTCAATCTCATTTTCATCATCAACAACTAAAGGTTCACTAATTTGCTGAACAACATATACATCAATAAAATCTCTAGCTTATAAACTATGGATAAATCTTAAAACATCAACATCACTATTTAATATGTAATAACAATCCTTTTTGTTAACTCTACATCCAAAAATTTCAACTTTTTTCATACCTAAATTTACTGCTAAGCTATGAAGCTCTAAATTTACTGCTAAGCTATGAAGCTCATCCACATTTACTCTAACTTTTTCAGTATTAGAAACTCCATTTGTATATCTTAAAATAAGGTCCGACAAAAAACGCTCCCTATAGGTGAATCGAAGTGTTACTATTGTATCTATTTAGTTAGAAAATCTGCACAATGACAACATAACATATACAATTAGTCAACTATTCAAAAAGTCCTAATTTTTAAAGAAAAAATAAATTAAAAAAAAAAATCAATTCTGATTTTACGGAAAAAATCCTAGAATTTTATCGAAATCACAAAGTATGTCATTGAAGACACAAAACTGTCATATATACGTCTAATAGGAGCATTAGACAACAAAAAAATCAAAACCCCCAAAAAATTTTAACCCAATTCTGAATTTACCAAAATTTTTTTAAATCTAATCGAAATAACAAAACATGTCATTGAAGGTACAAAACTGCTATACATAGATGTAATAGGAGCATTAAACACGACAAAATACAAAAGCCTCATAAAAATCAGCTACAATTACGATTTTACAAAAAAAAATCTAAATTCTAATCAAAATTTTAAAATATGTCATTGAAGGCATATCACTACTACATATACTATATACAACAATATTAGATACAAAATAGAGCAAAACTCCCCAAAAATTGAAGAAAAAAATTGTTAATCGTGAAAATCCTAAAATCACTAAAACGGGCTCCACTGACTCGACAAAAAACTTTAAAGAAACTCCGGAATACTACGACTAGTACAAAAGTTTAATTACTTACACTGATTGCAACAACCATCAACAACAATCGACCAAAAATCAGTGAATTTCGAAAAAAATTTGAAGTTGGACTGAAGAAACGAATTATAAGGGTCTGAAATGACCTAAAATTTCGAAATCTCTTTTCTATTTATATCCTGAACACGTCATTTTCTACGTGAAAATTATTTTTAAAATGTTTAATGACGTGTCCTCGGTTGTGCAACACGTTCAAATTAGTAGACCGGCAAAGTATTTAAAAAGTTGCTTTTAAATGGGTTCAATGGTCCAGATGACAAATATGTAAGTAGGAGTATCCACTTTACAAATCAGACCAAGTACAAGGATCCACAAAGCTATTTTACCACTTTTTATTCAAAGAAAAAAAAGGTGTGAAGCTTAAATAATTCATTCAGAACGCTTTTTAAAAGATTACGTGGTACAATTAGGTCGAATAAATCCTTCTGGAATAAGTATTCAGTTGCTTGTGAACCTTCAAGTACTATTTTATTCAATATTTGTTCAATTACTCTTTTACCTGCAAATGCAATGTAGACATTGGATTCAACAATAATGATATCCCCCAACATATCAAAACTAATTGTCACTCCACTAGTTGTCGGAGATGCGTAAGATTTAGCTTTAAACTTTATATTTTGACTTATTTTTTTTTATAATTTCACTCATATTTCTGGGTGAATTTTGAAAATATTTTACTTATAACAATTACATATATATCACGTTTTGAGATTACATGAAAACTATGTTGCAGAATACACGTTTTATTATTAGTTGTCTATAAAGGGATTTATAGTGGTCATGAATTATTTCGTTCCTTCTCTTAAAATTTTCATTTATTTATTTTATATATAAGGTTAGTGGTATCTCATGGAACTTACATAGGTCAAATACCTCGCAACATAAAAATGAAAGATTCATACCTTTTTGATATATTTATATTTAGAAAATGTAATTTCTATTCTAAACCCACTTTTTAACCTAATGATATTTGAGCAAACTGAAAAAAAAAAAACTCATGAAAAAGTTGAAATCCAAAGTGTAAGATGGTGTTATAAAATATAGTTTTTCCCCATGATTGAGCTTAGATTTTTTCAGTTGTTAGTTGGGATTTCTATGCTTTTTAGTCTAAGGTCTTTATCTATTCTCATTTTATTAGGCAATCGCTTACCCATATGTTCTCAATTCCTTTTCACTTTCCACAATTATTATTTAAAGGTGGACCAGTTTGTTCCTTTTAAGAGGACGAAAAATAAACTACTTGTTATTATTATATTTTTTGTCCATCGATTGTAGGGTAAATTTCTATATAAATACTAGACCACAAATAGAGGATATCCTTCTCTACATATTTTAATTCGTTGTTTTACTTTTAACACAAGAAGACTTTACTCAATTATTCTTCTCTAAGTTTTGGACCACTTGTGATGCTGCTATTAAGATAAGTAAAGTTATAAGGAGAAATATAGCCCATTAGTCCAAAATATATATCACCACTAATGCAAGCATTTCTTATGTTTGTATTACGAGAATTGAATTGACTAATTTTATAACGATATTCTTTTGTTTTAATTCGAATTTCAAATTGACAATTTGAGCAAAATAACATAGATGGAATTATTCTAAATTGATGTTTAACAAAATTTCAGTTTGACTCGCCAACTTTTTAGGACCTTATCCTAAAAATACTAGATTAATAAGTAAGCAACCGTACGTGTGTTTATTCAATTTGTAAATGTCACTGTTGCTGAGATTTGACATCATTCGAGAATGTATTATAAAACAAACACTGTGTATATATATATATATCACTCCAATGAATTTCCACAACTCACTGAATTGTGCCTCGTTTAAATTTGTGAAATTCAAAATATTTTTTTTATAGGAAATAAAGGCCTACGCGTCTCCAACACACATACTCACACTGTTTCTGTTTTTTTTTTTTTTTTTTCCATCATAAAACCCCACCAAATATCATCCCTAAAAATATAAATATGACACAAATGTCCCAGTAAAATAGATTTCAATTTTGCTACAATGCAAGGTCGGCAAAAGATCTTCCATAAATAGTGTGATTTTCTGGATAAATTCCCTTCTTAAGGCCTACCAAATGGGGTCCTCCCTCGTTCTCGACTTTCCCCTTCATCATCAATCATTAGTTTACGGAACTAGAATTTTCATTAAGAGGTTCAAAATACGAAGGATTAAACAATCGATGAAGTTATAGTGGATTCAACGTCTGTTATAAATACGTAAAACTAATTTTAATTGTTTCTAAACAGTGTAATATTTATCGAAGAAAATTCGGATGAACCCCTTGATCAACCTTGCTTGGCTCCACCCTTGATCATGATTATTAAATAAAACTTAAAACTATACATTTCCCAATTAATCGCTACCACATAGAGAAACACCTCATTTTCTAAGAAATTGCATGCATGTGGGCGTGTTATTTATTGTGTGAACCAACCCTTCACCAGTCTCAATCATTTCGCCTAGTACCAACATGAAACTAACACAAAATTTGTAAGATATGGTCGAAGTTGTGACAATTAGTGTACAAAAGGGATTCAATGAACTCCAAACATCAATCACATGGAAGTTTATGTATGGAGAAGGGACAGAAACATTTTATTTGTTGGCATAGACATATATAATTTCAATTTGAAAAAAATAATTATAAGATATCCTTTGCAAAATTTTGTCCATTATTCCGGCTTCGATTTTAATAGAGAAGTTGAAACTGAAAAGATGGTTCGAGGAGTATATCAAGTGAAATACTCTTTCTGTTTTAATTAAATGAGAATACCAAGTGAAATACTCTTTGTTTTTAATTAAATGAGAATTCAGAATATTACAATATATATATTTAGTAAGGTTTTTAGTTCAAATTTCCAATTTTATCCTTAAGATATTGTCACGTAGGAATGACATGAACTAAGTCCAAAAATACTTTTCCAACGTTTTTTTTTTTTTTTTAACTTCAACTTCAAATATTCGTTTTTTAAACTTTAAATTCCGCTCTTCTTCTCACAAGAGATGGAGCGCGGCTAAGTATATATTCCATCACATATGGTTCTGATTGCACTTCAATAACATACTACTACATTTGAACCTTTTGAGTTTGAGAGGGAAAGGAAAAAAAGAAAGTAGATTTTTTTTTGTTAAAAACTAAAGTTACTCAACATGATTATTGGTCCACGTGTTCTCCACAAAATAGTTCCCCTCTCCTCGAATCCTACTTGGATATGTTGGTCCATTTCTAGAAAATGAAGTGATTTGGAGCTTTGGAGTAACCGGTGAAGTTGTCATTAATTAGGTCATGGGTTCAAGTTACGGAAACAATTTCGTGTAGAAATATAAGATGAAGTTATGTATAATAGATTCTTGTGGTCCAACCTTTTGAGCTTTAATGCTCCGACATGCCCTTTTTTAATTCTAGAAAATGAAGTGAAAACCACCCAACTGTTATTCACTCAAAATCTGTCCTTTCAATAAAATGCTTATTCTTAAAATTTCTATCTTGGTGGAGTTCCCACCACTATTACTATTGCCCCCCAAAATCTTTATACTTCATTTCCTTTCCTTCAATTTCCTCAGAAAATTTTTCCTTTGTTACCTGCATTATTATCAAGAAGCTCATGTCTGCCACTTCAACAACCATGTAGGCTCAACTTTGTCATGTTATAAACTAAAATAACTCTACAAAATCTACTACTTACTACCATATTCTTTTCACTTCTTTCCTTTCCTTAATGATAATATGGAAGCAACATACTCACGTTCTTAAAGTTGTATGCTTTCTAAAAGAATCATATTAAAGAAGACTTGACCCGTGTAACAGCCCAACTGCTTCTATAAATATAAAGGCTCTTTCAGTAGGAAGTTTATTAATTAAAACAAAAAAGAGTAGCTTGTTAGTTATTTTTTAAACACAAGACTCTCTATTATATACATAGCCTTTCCAAGAAACTCATAAAAAAAAAAAAAACACCCCACATCACATTTCACAGGCCACAACAACAACAAGAAGAAAACAAGAAGCAGTATAAAAATGTCGTTTTCTTATGCTAAAAACTGCTTGCAACGGTTCTGTGTGGACGAGTTCCAAATGAATACAGAAACCACCCAGAGTGGCTTCTTCTCTAGTGATCTTCTTCCTTCACTTGGAGCTCGAATCAACTACGCTACAAAGCTCCGAAGATTCATCATTTCGCCTTTCAATCCACGTTATAGGTATCAATCAAGTGCGACTGATTGATATGATAAATTTATCGATCTCTGTCAAATAGAAAGATTGATGGAGCTTAATGATTATATATGATTTCAGGTGTTGGGAGATGTTTCTAGTTGTTCTAGTCATTTACACAGCTTGGATTTCGCTGTTTGAGGTTGCATTCTTGTCATACAAGAGAGATGATACTCTCTTCATCATTGACAACATTGTTGATTGCTTCTTTGCTGTTGACATTTTCCTTACTTTCTTCGTCGCGTATCTTCATCGAGAGTCTTATCTTCTTGTTGATGAACCTAAGAAAATAGCAACAAGGTAAATCGTTAAAGATTCAGTTTTCATGTACATACATGTCCAACTTCAACAAGAGAGATAAATTGATCTCAGTTCTAATGTTTTCTATGTTAACTATGAGAAACAGGTACTTGTCAACATGGTTCATATTTGATGTATGTTCCACTATACCATTTCAATCATTGATCCTCGTCTTCACGGATCACAAAGAAAGCGGTGGAGTTGGCTTCAGGTTGCTGAGCATGCTCAGACTTTGGCGACTCCGACGTGTCAGTGCCCTGTTTGCAAGGTCCAAAATACTACACTGTATTTGGTTTCTACAACATGAATTATGATGAAATGCTTTAATGCTGAACGAAAAAAAAATTCTTACGTGTAAGCCGGTTTGCTTTCCTTCAGACTCGAGAAGGACATCCGGTTCAACTACTTCTGGACGCGATGTACAAAACTCGTATCAGTAAGTCCTATCAATGCTTTATTCTCAAGAATCCAAAAAGATGATTTTTTTTTTTTTTGTAATTATATGTATGACAGCTAACATTTGGTTGTTTGGAGTTCAGGTAACATTGTTTGCAGTGCACTGTGCTGGATGCTTTAACTATATGATTGCAGATAGATATCCCGATCCAAAAAAGACATGGATTGGTGCTGTTAATCCAGATTTCAAGCAACTAAGTGTTGGGGACAGATACATAACTTCATTGTATTGGTCTATTGTAACGCTGACCACGACCGGTTATGGAGACTTGCATGCTGAGAATTCAAGGGAGATGCTATTTGATATCTTTTACATGTTATTCAACTTGGGATTGACATCTTACATCATTGGAAACATGACTAACCTTGTCGTTCATTGGACCAGTCGCACCAGAAACTTCGTATGCTTCTCCTTCTCCCTCTCCCTCTCCACCAATCGCGTGTTATTTACACGTTTTATTCAACTTCAAATCAAATTAAACTTGGGAATTCTTGGTTTTTTTGCAGAGGGATACAGTGAAAGCAGCCCAAGAATTTGCGAAAAGGAATCAGTTGCCTCCAAGAGTACAAGATCAGGTTTTGTCCCACATCTGTCTCAAGTTCAAAACAGAAACATTGAAACAAGAAGAGACACTCAATGGCCTGCCTAAAGCCATCCGAACAAGCATTGCACACCATCTGTTTTTCCCTATAGTTCAAAATGTCCATTTGTTCCAAGGGGTTTCGCGGAACCTCCTTTTCCAACTGGTAATCTTCTCGCCTTCCCCTTCCGTTCTCTCTTGTTCTCTGGATCACACTCTGCATTGGATTTTAACAGTGTAATACTTAAATTCCATCTTTAAGGTTCCCGAAATGGAAGCTGAATATTTCCCTCCGAAGCAAGATGTGATTTTGCAGAACGAGGCGCCAACAGATCTGTATATAATAGTTTCAGGAGCAGTGGTAAGTTAGTTTATTGATTTGGTATACATAAAACCTGTGCTTGGCATGTTCTTAATCAGTATGTTATAATATCATTGTTGCAGGAACTGATAGCACATGTTGATGGCCTAGAGCAAGTATGTATAACTGCATAACTAATAGTATATCCATTTTTCTCAATCAAGAAAGTGACAACTTTAGGATATAACTAATCTCTCCTTTTCAAACAGATAATTGGGAAGGCTGTTGCTGGAGAACTATTTGGGGAAATAGGTGTTTTATGTGGGAGACCACAGCCATTTTCTGTTAGAACTACCGAGATTTCTCAAATTCTAAGGCTAAACCGGACAGCATTGATGAACATACTTCATGCAAATCCAGAAGATGAACGGATAGTTATGAACAATCTTTTTATGGTAAGTGAACCTGATATATACAAATTCCTGGTATAAATACACTATTGTTATTGCGACTCAAACGATTTTTTATTTTTCTTTTTGGTTTTCAAAAAATAATTCAGAAACTTCAGGGATTTGGAGGTTATGGTTATGTGGACCACCAAACAAATGCAGGACCAGAAATCAAAAGGCATGATGATACAGCACTGACGAGCATAGATATCAATAATTTGGAAGCAAGAGTAAAGAAGCAAGAGGAAGTTGATGCACAAGAAGTAAACAAAAGCATCAATGATATGTCATTAAGTTTTGAAAATAAGAAGGAATTAAGTGAGCATAAAGTGGAGTTTATTGGACCAGATGAAGGAACAAAGAGCTGTCAGCTGAAGCCTGAGGTCCCCTGTTGTTCCAACTCTTGCCTTAAAAGTCCCACATGTAGTACCAGTTCAAGTGGCTCCAAAGGGACAAAATCCACCCACCATAAGAAGAGAATCACCATTCACATGAAGAAAGAATCATTGCATGACCAGTTTGGGAAGCTAATCATGTTACCTGATTCACTAGAAGAGCTATTCAGAGTAGCGGGTAATTAGCTTTCATTTTGTGAAAATAACAAGAATGAAATTATAATGCAATCTCTTTTGCTCACTCTGCAGCTTTGTCCAACTGCAGGTCAAAGATTTGGAGGCTGCAATTTTAAGAGGGCTGTAAATGCAGAGAACGCTGAAATAGATGACATCGATGTCATCAGAGATGGAGACCATTTGTTTTTCCTTTAACACGAGTGCTTGAGCTTAGTATATAATCATAATTGATCGCGAAGGGAAATTATAAGAAGTTTAGAGAAGAGGTTCAAAGCAATTGTATATTGATCTCATTGTGTAAATGTTAGGCTAAATGATTCAATCTTTGTATCTCCAAAGGAGAAATCAAAGTTGCAGAAGTAACACATCAATTACTAGAATAAGTTCCCACCTACTACAGAAGGATTACCCTATTCCTGTTCTTTCCATGATTGACAAGAGAACTTTTAACACCTTATAAAATTGTAATTATCTCTGTATGCTCTACACAAACAAGATGTTCATCGAGAATTTCCCGCCTAAAGTCTCCCTCTTGAGTAGATGTTTCAGAAGCATTAATCAATAAACTTCTTATGAAAATTCCAGGGAGCTCCATCTAAATTAGCATTTGTGAATAAGCTTCCATGAGGTCACTTGCAATGTAATGAACCGACTTGACTGAATTTAATCCCGTTTAAGATTGCAGAAACATGTCCTCTTGGATCATCTGCGTCCGCCAACATTGAAAACATTCTTCTTGCAAACAGAGTATCATCGACTTCTAGGAATTACTGGGATAGGATGAGCTTCTGTGTTGAATACATACTCATCCAAAGGGATCGTGGTGCTATTACTGAACAGCAAGTAGATGTATTTGAGTGTTTCACCCAAGAAAAAGGTCTCCATCTTGTCTCTTCTTCGTGGAGGAATAACAGTAACATCGTCAAGAGAAGTGTAACCTCCAGAATCAATCTTTGTGTACTTCTCAAATGCCTCAAAAATTTGCCAGCCCCATTCACGATACCTGAAGAAGAGTTCACCAAATCAACAAACTTAGTTTTCAAGCCCCATAAAGTAAATGGTCATAGCAAAGTTCACAGATCAACTTAAAAAATAAGAACATACTTTGAATCACCAGTAATACGATACAGTACAAACAATGATTCAACGGTTTCAGGACGCAAAAGATTGTGACGATCAGCAGGCTTTATGATTATGTCATTCAAATATTTCGAACTTTTGTTCCCACCATTAGGACCACCTTCAGAATCTCCCTGCTTGAAGATAACAGAAAAACATTGATGATGCAAGAACTTTTTCCAATTATGTCACAATAGAAGATAATTAAATCAGGGTAGATATATGAACACTATCTTAATCTATCTGACATGTCCCTATTCATGAAATTAGATAGTTCAAGTCATGATAGGCACATTTTCACTCTGATATTTCCAGATTTGTTTGATTGATTGGACTAGCATTAAAGAGTAATTCGTTATCCTTAGACATTATTGAAGAAGGGAGCTCGACCTGATAGGGGAAGAGGAAGGGGAGAGGGAATTACAATGTGGGGAATCGAACCCTCACCAACAAGGTGGAAGTACAGGTAACAACCGCTTAATCCAGTGTTGCATCTAGAAATAAGAGATGTTAAACATAGATCAGAAGTTTAAAACTATGTTGCTCAGACTCTTCAAAAATGTCAATGGGTGCGTGTTGGATTCTCCAAAAAGTAGTGTATTTTTGGAGAATCCAACATGGGTGCGCATTGAAAGTGAAGAGTCCGTGCAACTTAGGTTTAAAATATGCAAAATGATTCTGGTAATTTTCACAAACACACCCTCCTCATAAAAATTATGAAAAAAAATAAAAAAGATTGACAAGGAAAAACTGAAAGCACCACCTTACATAATATAATAGTTGCCAAAAGTGAGGAAAGAAATAAAAATGTTCCAACTCACCTCAATATTAAAATAAGCTATTTCTGGAGCAAGGCCAGAAGAGGTTACTGAGTACATTTCAATGCATGTCTTAGCCAGATCTTCAGCAAGCTTTAGGTTTTCCATATCTTCAAAAGTGAGCAAGTTCTCTCTCATAGCTCTTTCCTTTGTCAACCCCTTTGTAGCGCCAAGGGCCAGGGTACCAGGAAGGAAACACACCTGAGGATGAAGTCAAATATACCAAACTTTTATGAACAAACATCAACATCTAAAATCCGGCTTTCATATATTCAGGAAAATAAGTTTCATTGTGAATAGAAAATAAAGAGACACGAGAAGTCTGTTTTCCTTTAATTAAGATTCAAGGCTAGATACTTAAATAAAAAGCACATTACAAAATATATACTCCTAGCTAGGGATGTAAAGGTATCTAACATCTGCAACTTGTAATCCATCACAAATCGATGCACTCAGAAGAAGAAAGTGAAACTTATGGCCAGTGATTTTAGTACGTTATACTCTTTGAGTGAGCAAAATGAATTTGGAGAAAAAATGTTTTATCAGCATAAGAAATTTATAATAGAGAATTGGCTAAACATATCAAGGAAAGGATTTAAATGTTGCTTGGGAAGATTTATTTTATTTTCAAAAGGAAAAAATAGAATACTGCAGCTAAACGTGGCATCATGCAGTTTATTCCTTGTCAGTCCCATTTCGACTTTTTCACTTTACTGAAACATATGTGAAAAGAATAATAACAGAAATGACATACCAGGTGATCCATCTTTGGACTGAAACCACCTTCTTTCCCATATGGCAATTCTCCCACAAAGACCAAGCCATTTGGAGTAGATTTGCGAACAAGAAGGTGCCTGACACCTTTAATTGCTTCGACATACATATCGTACAAGTACGAAAAGTTAGTTCCTTTCTGCTGAAGCCACACTTTAATAAGATACTCATAGTAGCTATCACCACGAGATCCAAGTCTAATATTGTCTCCACTAAAGTGTCCAGATTGAGGGCTGACATCATCATAAGCACAAACACAAAGTCAAGGGGTATAACAGTTCTATATTTTCTTAATCCAACAGTAGAAAACAAGAATAAAAAATGTACAGCCCACTCATTCTTAGACTTGTAATCCGCAGGTCTGAGTTCCAGCTTTTGCTGAGATACTTACATGGCATAAAAAATGGTGTAAATATAAATGGAAGTGGCTGAGAACAAGGCAAAGAGAAAGGTGGTGATGGAAGCATATGCTGAAGCAAGTTAACAAGATATTTTCACCTAGATTCATTCAGAGATCCTAACCAATTAAATTCTATTTCATGCTTGATTTTATATATATATATATATATATATATATATATATATATATATATATATATATATATATATATAAATATATATGCAAATAAAGGTACTCGACTATTGCAGATTATTCTTTCTTTCTTTCTTTTTTTGGTGGCAGTGGTGTCCTAAGTTGCTCGGACTCGGGTGCGGGTGTCCGATACGGATATGGATCTAGAGGTCGGATCCTTCACGGTCTCAGTTTAAAGATTCGGGGATATGGATCTAGAGATGGATACGGGTGCGGAGATTTGGCAAAAAATAATTTAAATATCTAAAAATAGAGTTGTAAAACATAAATTATGAGATATTATGTGGAAAACTAGAGGACAAATAATTGTTCAAGAAGAAAATCCTGAAAGGAGATAAAAAAGAAAAGCAATAACATAAAAATTTCTATATACAAGGCATTCCATTTTCTTCAATTTCATCTTAACTTTTGTTTTGATTACATAACTTATTAAATCTGTCCGGACTTTCCCAACCAATTTTGGTCAAAGTACCCAAAATTGGTTGACCAGATCAGGTACGGATCCCACACCCACACCCATGTCGTGTCGACACGGGTGCGGCACCGAAAGTGAAGAGTCCAAGTAACTTAGGTAGTGTCTGAGCCACTTACATGCACCTCAGTTAATCCACCTTGGTACCTACTAGCTTACAACAACAAGTACTGGTTAATTGTATCCTAACATAGACATCTTATATGGTTCAATAACAAGAAGATAAAATGTACTGATAAGGATGCCTATGTTCTGGTGGTGAAGAGGAAAGTGCAATTTAAGACTTTGTTCGTGATTACATAACATGAAAATCATGAACAAAAAGCAAAGAAATTTAAGGATCCTTGGCAAGAAAGATTCATCTTCCAATTTTTGAAACATGTATTCCAAAATATATGTGGGATTTCTGGAAGTAAGCACCACAATATTTTATTAATATGAGAGATAACGAAGAAATTGACAATGGAATGATTTAGTTTAGTCAGTATAGTGTAATCGTAAGTAGGATTTTGTAATCAAGAGATAAAACAGTAACCAGCAATACAGATCCAACTAGATATACAAAAATCTGTTGTGGTTTTCCTGCATGTAGGACGAATTATTAAAATAAGTTTATTGGTTCCAGAGATATAGAGTGAACTGCAAACTATTTTCATCATTTATTTTTTGCAGGATAGCTATATTTACTTCAAAATAAAAGTAACAGGTAGAATATAAAGAAGGCTTTTTTTAGTCATATGGCTATGATACCATTGCATTGATTGCCCTACATTATTAGAAGTCGAGATATGTCTAGCTCCCTAAGCAAAAAAAACAGGTAAAGAAGACACAATACAAGATACTGGAATAATTGCAGCGCATGATATAATTACTTTTCAGATATTCTGAGGGTAAGGATCTGCCTACAGCCCACACAAGTCTTGTTATAGGAAAATACGAGTTCAGCTACTTACTTAATGTATATTGGGACAAGTCCCTCCACCTTTGGCAAAGTCTTAATATGTTGTAGAACCTTCATGGCTTCTACGCTATACTTTGCATCACCTGTTAGATAACTAAGATAATTAAACTCAAGCTGTACAGTTGCAGCTTCGGCAGTGCTACTCAGACCATCAGGGGCAGGATGTGCAGACTTTTCACGCAGGACAACATCACTGTATGGAATATCGGATGGACTTGCTGTAAAAGCAGTAAGTAGACGATCAGCCAAGTTCCTAGCATTTTCCAGGTAAACAGATGGTTTAGGCCCCTTGTGTTCTGGAATTCTCCCTTGATCTCCACCACTTAAGTGATAAGCACTCAAAAGACCACCAAGAACCCGTATTGTAGTTTCAAAGAGATTTACTTGACCTTTCCCTTCAATCCTCCCAGGAAGATGTTTCTCAATCCACGAGCCTGCTTCATAAACAACTTCATCAGCTCCCATAATCATAGCCGTGTCTAAAGCATCGATAACTGTAGCTCCCAAACCTCCTAAACCATCAACTCCTCTACGGCTCAAGGGCATAAGTTCATCATAACCCATGGCATAGGCTTTGTATCCAGACCAGGCATGGATAAACGCATCTTTCACCTTCTGTTGTCTTGCCACCCATTCTGGCTCCTTTCTTTTCATAGACTCTTGAATAGATCTATTCCTACTAATTATTTCATCGGGAGATAACCGAGGTGGAAGTCTAGGTGGTTTTCTCCAGAATCTCCTGAATCTTCCACTTCCATGAATTGGGAGATTTTCTCCTTCCTTAGATCCATCATTTTTTGCCATACCACTAGACACAGGATGGACAGCGCTTTTATTAGCCAGTACTAGATATGCTAAACCACAAATCATCAGTAACACAAGAAATTTCCCAGTGCTGCATTTTAAACAATCACGTTTACCATTACTGGTTAATAGAACCTGAGAAACTACCTGAAAAGATGAGCAGAACTACAAAATTTCAGCATACAAGAGAAAATATACAGTTCTGCTTCAGAAATGTTTAGACTCTTTCATGGAATGAAAATGATCTTGGGAGCTATCACGAATTTAAAAGCAAGAACTTATTTGTGCATCACCCAAGCTAAGAAAGATAGTCACAGATAAAGCACACGTCTAATATGCATGCTATAGGCAAAGGTGATAGCAAATGGAATGCGACATTTAAAGGGGTGATTCATGATAATCAAATTTCAGTCCCAAAACGGACAACTTTAATATAGAATTGCATATGTTATCCCAAATAAAAAAAGAACAGCGAAGGCAAAAGCCAATAGACATGGCCATTTAGGAGATAGAAAAACAAATTAAAGTAAAGGTATTGGTTCCTAAGTCACTAACGTCACAAGTCAGGCTCACTGCATTGTGGACAAATAGTGTAACTAATAAAGTGAAGAAAATTGTGAGACAGCAGGGTTTAAATTCCGGAAAAGGCAAAAACACTAGGTGGGTTAATTGGAACCTATGTTGGTGGGAGGTGGTAAGTAGTCAGTGGAATAGTAGAGGTGAGCACACGTTGACCCGAATACCACCATTATTACATTCAAAAGTGATAGAGAATTAAAAAATGAGTGGAAACAACATAAAGATGCAAGATAAGTACACCATATGAAGATCGCTAACCATGCCAAGAACAACAACAACAAACCCAGTGTATTCCCACTTAGTGGGGTCTGGGGGGGTAAGATGTACGCAGTCCATACCTCTACCTCTGATGAAGTAGAAAGGCTGTTTCTGAAAGACCCCCGGCTCAAGAAGAAAAGAGAAATTTGGTAAGGCAACACATATTATTCAGACTCCATCAAAGCACTCTGTTTTTCTATGAACATCCAAGCTACTCAAATTCCTAATATAAGAAATGCTAGAATTGACAATAATATGAGAGAAAAAGGAAAACTGCTCCCTTTCCAATTTATGAGGTGCAATATCCATTTAAAATGCTCAAGAATGTTTAACTGTCTACCATCATATCAAATGCTTGAACTCTACCCTGAAAACTCCAATTTATTTGAAATATAAATGTGAATGACAAAGCGACACTTTATAAATCAACAAATTCTCTCTTCTTTGATATTTTTTTCTATTTCATCTTTATAAGCGACAGTTATTACATGGCATGAACCATGAACTTCAGATATATGGTAACAAACTTAATTCGGAAGGTACAACTCCCTAATCCCTGCGTAAATGGAATTCTTTTCACTCTTTAGAAAAGTCAAACCAGATCATATTAAAGGGGTTGATGCTGTTATAAAAGAATCGCTACCCAAAGCCGTGAGCAGTTACCACTCTTTCCACTAGAGATTTTGAACTCCCTCCTTTTCTTTGATCATGTCCCTGATTGTCGACTAAGCTCTGAGAGAAATTAAATTGGACAACCCTTCAAACCTCCAATTCTATTACTCAAGGTAAAGGAGTAAATTAGATGACTGATCAATATATAACCAAACACTATCAGTGATTGAAGCTATTGCATGAACCCTACCAAGTGTAGCAAATTCATCCTATAAACATCTAAAAAAATATCAAGAATGCATATCAAAAAAGAAAAGATACATTGGGAAGTATTTTTTTTCTAAAAAAAAAAAGACATAAACCTGAATAGAACATTAAGATCTCTTGAAAATTCTGCAAAGGATATCCCATTCCTTCTTTCGTAAAATTGTTTTTTGAAAAAGAAAAGGTAAAACCTCTTTTGCGTTGCATCCAAGGGTGTGGTTTAGTGGTCAATTACGAGGGTTGAGAACCACGATATCTCGGTTCAAATCCGAGCCGAACCAAAAATACTAAGTGAGTTCTTCCCATCGAATTAGTTGAAGTGTGAGCAAGCTATCCCAGACAACATGGTTATAAAAAAAACCTCTTTTGTACAATGGCCTTCCCGTCTCCTATACAAGGGTCAAACAAAAGGATAATTTCCCGCCAAACCACAGAAAGAGGTTCAGAAAGAAAACTTTAAGAATGAGATTCACGAGATCAAATCTACTAATCTGAAGCTCCAATTAGAGATTCAATAAGATGCTAATTAATCTAAGCACAAAAAAGAAAAAGAACATAAAACTAAGCTCAGATCAAAAAGGAAACTGGTACATTAAATAAACAAATAGTAGTATATTCCTTAGTTCAATGTCGAACAGCTTATTTGAGACTTCTTCATAAATTAAACAATTTAATATTTAAAACAAGATCTTTTTATACTAGTTATATATCAAATCAAGTTTAAGAACAACCATGTTTGACTTGCATATATTTTATCTTTATTAAAAAAAATTCTGAACGGGCTGTTAGTTTCTGAAACTTAGTGGCTTATGAGCATTATTTCCATTTAAGCCCGATATAAAAACGACCGCATCAATTCGGATGTTGCACCAGTCACAACGGGCAAATTTCAGTTCACATCAAAGAAAAATATGCAAAAAAAGTCCCACCCCTCAAAACTGATAAATGAGTTATGCGATCATATTTTTCAGTTAGCGAAACAATATTACAGAATCAAAAAGACCCATTTTTTAATAGCGGTAGTGCCCAGGCCACAGTGGCGAACCCAGGATTTAGGGGTCGTGGGTGAACGGAAGGTTTGAACACACATATTGACGTCCAAAGCTTTAAGATTACGTCTGGAAACTAAAGCACCCAGCTATATTCTTGCCTTACTTGGTATTTTTCTAAACCTTATACAAGATTTTATACATTTTTTATCTAATTATACCTAATCTGCGTTGAATTTAATAGGTGCCGGAGCACCAAAAGTTTGGCTATAGGTCCACCCCTGTCAGGCCAGCTTTGACACACCTCAACTAGTTCGACGTGCTACGTGATACCTAATACCTCCCACCAGCAACAGATACCAAGTAACTCTATCAGAAATCAAGTACGGATTTTTCTCAGATGCCTCACGCTTCTCAATCCACTAGAAATCAGGCCATATCCAAATATATTCAATCAAGAAACCTCAACAAAACTAATCAATTCACTTCCAAACCAATCCATATTCTAATAAAAGATCCAAATTTATATCCTTTCCACTTCACAATCAAGATAATTTCAAACAATAAATCAAAAACAAGATTCAAATATACAGAATTCAATTTAATTCAGCTGGCTAACCTGAGATACAGATCGTTGACGAAACTTTGCATTATCATAGTGCACATCTTTCATGGAATAAGGCAATGATTTCGACATCCTCTGATTCTCAATAAATGACTAACAACAAACTTCAAGATTCTCAATTTTTGCTTTGCCTTAAAGCGGCGTGTACAATTCACAGTATACTACAGCGCGTGGGGTTAAATAGGAGTGTTGTATTATAGGGACACAAAGGGAAATTAAGCTAGCCGGAGTGTCGCGTGTCGCCGGAATTTAGAAGTGGGCAAAGATGGAACACTTATTATGAGCTATTTGAAGGGAAGGGCAAAATAGTCCAATTACCCCGTCGTAAAATGAATGTTGTTCCCGGGTAGTTTATATTTATACCGATCAATAAGGGGTAGTTTGGTACACCTAATGAGATATATATAACTACTACTTTATTTTAGGAAAAATAATGAAAATATATATATCTTAATTTATTATATTACATAATCTTTTATTCTTATAAAGTAATTATAAAAATTTAAATTAATTATTTATCTTCATTAAATGTATCGAAAGCTAATTATGTATCTCAACAGAATTAAAATCGAAAAGAATATATCGAAGCTAATTATGTATCTTTGCAAAATAACAAATGTATCTATACTAGATGAATTATGTATCTCGACAGATCGAAAATCGAAAAAAAAATGTACTGAGAGCTAATTATGTATCTTTGTATTTTCATTGAATATATTATGAATTAATTATGTATCTCGATAAATCTAAACTTGATATTTTCAGTACTCTATATCTATATTTATAATCTATATCTATAATCTATAATATATAAAAGTGTGAACATCTTTAGAAAAATGATTTTAAACTTTTTGTCCTTGGTTAAAAGATCCTACTTTAAACAAAACTATCTTTTTTCTGTTTTCTTCAATTTATCATTTAATTATTTCTATTATATTAACTAAACTCCTAAAGTATATGAAACTTCTAAAATATATGAAAGGAGAATCAATTAATATTTTTCTTTGTAGTGATCAATTAGAAAAATAATACTCTATTAAGAAAATACTTCTATAAGCATTGAGATGCACGTTAAACTATCGAAGAAATCGGTCTATAAGCATTGAGATGCACGTTAAACTATCGAAGAAATCGGTTTACTTATTGAAAAAATATGATTGATGCTCATCTAATTTAGTGGATGCTTAATTTTCTAACCCTCAATTTTTTCACTATTTTTGTCAACATAATAGAATTCAACATGTGTGTATATATATATATATATATATATCTTCTTTGTTTTTATTCAAGTCATTGTTTAGGGTCAAAATTTTCGTTCAGATAAGAATTATTTTCACCAAAACTGAAGCATTATAATCACTATTGTATTATTTTGTTGTAATTTACAGATAGATGAATGTCTGCCGGCTTTGAGAAATTTTTTTAGGTAAAGGTTAGGTTTAATTGTATTATTTTTATATCTCTATTTTGAGAAAAAAATTTTATGTGTAAAGGTAAAGTTTAGTTGTATTATTTTGATATCTCTATTATCGTATTATTTTGTTATAGTTTACAGGTGATAGATGAGTGTCCGATGGCTTTGAGAAATTTTTGTGTAAAGGTTAGATTTAATTATATTGTTTTGATGTCTCTATCATCATATTGTTTTGTTGCAGTTTACAGGTGGTAAATGAATGTCGATCGACTTTGATAAAAAAATTTGGTAAAAGTTAGGTTTAATTAAATAAATTCTCTAAAAGATGTTGAATTTAATCATTTTATTCATCTTTATTATTTAAAAAATATCTTATTTAGTTTAACATTTGAACTCAATAAAATGAAGTACTCACGCGAGTCAGTATACCTAAACTAGTTATACAGAATGTCTAAATTTTTTATAATTATGCTCTAAATTGTGTGAATTTAGTTGTTCGCCCATTTTATTTCACCCTTCTTACTTGTGGAACTTGTTTGCCCAAGCTGTCGGACGTTCCTTATTTTTAAGAAGTTTTTTTAAAGAAAATATTTTTAAAACTGAAATTAGTATTACAATGTGTGATTAAATCTTTTTATTAATATTGTTTGAACAAACTAAAACTTTTTCTTATTATTATATATACTAGTGATAATGGCCAGCTTTACGTGGTTAAAAATAACATTAGTAAATTTATATTAATAATATATATTGTCGCAGATTATTATAAAGAAAATTATTTATTTTTATCTTATACCTGTGATAATTAATTGTATATAGTTAATTAAATTATAAATTCTTCCTTGTATTTATGTATTTTGTTGGATAATAGAATTTTTGTTTTATCTAAAATTTTCTTTTATATATTTAAATGAAATAAAGATGAGATAAGAATTTTAAAAAATTATGATCAATGAATACAAATTAAAAGAAAAAAATTTAGTTATTATTTTATACTTCGTAATTAGTTATGTCAACTATTATTTCATAATTATGTTTTTGTGTTAGTTCTAGTTATTCATAGTTTAAAGAATTTGATATAATAAAAATTAGCATTGCTTCGAGTTTGAAAGTTCTATCTCAGCAAGAAAGATTGCAAGTTCTATTTCACTAAGAAAGGGGCTATAAATAACAAATATTGTTATCTTTCAACCTTTCATTGTTGATTGT